>NC_133112.1:19672246-19922847 GCF_022965805.1 Primulina eburnea | reverse complement strand
GAATGTCAGCAGCATTCTTAGCATCCTCGAATCGCCTTTGCAGCTCATCGTTCATCGAAGCCTGCATATAACACTTCGCCTTCAAGTCATGGTCACACCAATCCTTGTAGGTCTGCAATTCCTCAGGAGTGCAGCCTTAGGAGCCTCAGCAGGGGGCGCCTCAGTCAGTGTATATGCGATTTCTCCGAGTTTAGGACAATCTTTAAATTTCTTAGCCAAGTGATATAGTTTGGTCCGGTTAGAATGTGTTTTTCGAGAATGACGAAAACGGGTTGCGAATTGATGACATGTCAAAGATTGTACTGAAAAGTAAAACAGATAAATGTTAATGACTATTTTAAAATATTTAATAAGATATAAAGTTTGGACTTTTACTTTATAAATAATCGCTCCCACTGTTTTGACATTTTCACTACCCTCTAGTGAAAACGGGAAACACTTTCCTCAGTAGGTACGTAAGGTCCAATTAGCGAATTGTGATCCCGAATAATATCGGCCATCACAATTCCTAAAAGGTAGTTTCCCAATTGCATCACAATTCAACCCTTATAACGTAAACTTTTGTCTCACGTTGATTAGGACCATTATAGACGATCGTTCATCTTTACGTGTCAAGCCTTACCCAGCGATGTTTTGAACCTTATGGACGGTCGCCATGAGTGTCCCTCAATTATCTGAGCCGAAGTCATGGGAGTTCCACGGAAGTTCACATCAACTATTCAATGGATGTCACAGCTTTCCGGCACCCAGGGCCCCCCTCAATTATCTGAGCCGAGCCCCGAGTACGGGTAGCGTTCATCATGCACCCATTGTCGATGGAAGACAAGGAAATTATAAACAAATTTATAATTCCCCTTTTCGGACTTGATATTAATTTTGAATCTAATTCAAAATGAGGGTTTTTAATTTTGAAAGGTCTCATCATTAATTTTATTTTAAAAGCTCGCCATGTTTGATCGTATGTTTGCCGGATTCATGCAACTTTGTTATTATAATAATAATACGCACATACTCATTATTTATAACATATCATGCATATATTATAAATAGAAAACAGTACAAGGATGATCAATTGCCCCAACACTAATGGCCCGTGTGAGCTAAACACGGGCCTAGGTCCAATCCTAGGGTAAATGCACGGGATGCAATGCAACTATACTATTACATTAGCCTCCAATATTACATGTCTTCGATCTTCATAATCACCAAGGCCACCATCTTCCAATCTTGAGTCTTCCCCTATTCTAATAATTTACAATTAAATATCCATGGCACATAGGGATACATCTCATGGGGTGGGAACGGGCCATAAACCAAGCCCACTTTAAATTGATAATTATTACAATCATACAACACAAATATCCTAGCATACACCTAGCAAATTGGGCTTGGTGGGCTTTTGATCATCCTTCATGCACAATATCATATATCATACACCATCAATTAATTATCACTATGATTAATTGATCCAATATTATATATCTTGATCCAATCACTAACCGCCACAATTATAAATAAATTAACAAAGTAGACAAACACCTTTGTCTACTTCAAATTAATTTATTTATAATCGAATTTCTTATAAATCACAATTTACTATAAATAATTAAGTCCTACTTCAATTATTTATTTTATGAGAAAATATGTGCAACAATTGTAAATTTAAACTTAAGGGCCCAAAACTCATTTTTCAACAAATATAGTTTGGCCCATTTAAATTTCACAAAATTATGTTGACCATCTAATGGCCCAACAACTCAAGGCCCATGACACTAAGATTGTCCAAAACACTTTTGGAAACCCTAGCCGTCATCGCCGTCGCCGGAGCTCCGTCGCCGGATTCCGGCAACAAAAAAAATTTTTTTATTTTAAAAAACTGCATTTTCGGGCAGCCCCCTCGGGCTGCCCTTTGCTGCCCGAAATTCCGGGCAGCTCGGGCAGCCCTCGGGCAGCAACATGCTGCCCGAAAATTTTTTTTTTTTTTTTTGTTTTTGAAATAGAATTTTCGGCCCTATGAAAATCTTGCACAAAAAATTCTCAAGCGGTTAGAAATCGATCTCAATACAATATTACGTAAATATAGCACAAAAACCGTAACCTAAGCTCGGATACCACTTGAAAGCGGACCGGTTACGGTGGCCGGAAACGCAACGGAAGCATAAATTTTCGAAAAATGACATGAAATTTCGGCCACCTTGATTATTTGTGCAATATTTACAAGAAACACCAAAAACATACATAGGGTGTTAGAAATTTCATTACCTATCAACTTCAAGAAGTTGATGATGGCACCAACTTGTTGTGAACAACAAAGCTCTTCAAATGGAAGACAAGTCTACAAGCTCCTCCTTCCTTTCCTTCAAAATAAGGCCCACCACAAGCTAGGTAAACCCCTTCTAGTTTTGCACTAGAAAAACTAGAAGATTTTTCAATGAGAATGATTTTATTCTCCAACAAAATTGAAGAACAAAGAAGAAAATATTTGAGAGAAAAAGCTCTTCAAAATTCGGCCAAGGTGAGGTGAAAGTGAGAGAGTGAAGTCTAGACTTGGGTGTGGGAAAAGTGAAAAAGTTGATCCCCATGCCATGCATTATTTTATTAAAAAGTATTCAAAGTCTCTTCACCCTCCCAAGCATGCAAACCCTAGCATGTCTCACTTATATTATATGGTTTTTAATCACATTAAAAACATAGACTAAATTTTAATTATCTCAAACACATTTGAGATTAATTAAATACTACTTGAATTTATTCAAGTCCCACTAGTTAAATAATTATTTAATTGAGCTCTACTAGACTCAATATTATTTAATTATTCAACACTTGAATTAATTAATTATTTAGACTCTACTAGGTCTACTAGTGTTTAATTAATTCAACACTTGAATTAATTTTATTTAGTCCACAATAATGTTTATGAAAATCACAATTTTCAACTACATTATTTACTTGGCCAAATTTTAATCTTAGGAACACTTCCATAAATTAAAATTTATATTTCTCTCTTAGAAGTCATACTTCTATTTTTCTTAACGCTTATAAACACATTTATAAGCCGTTCAACGCATTGAACTATTTTACTTCTCATCGGGATTTACAAAGCCAGTACTTGTGTGGCCCTCAATGGTTCATTGATACAACTAGCCGTGGGTTCACATCTCTATGTGATTCGGACTAAACATGTCCTTATTCGAGCATACCCCAATTGCTCCATTCTTACTTATCAACTCCTTGATAGTAAGAACGTCAGAACTCAAGTCTGATAGTACCCAACCAATCACGTTAAGCGCCTAGCAGCATCGCTTACGTGATTCCCTAGGTATCACATGATAGTGCCTGCAAGAACCATTCAATTATGGTTAGCGTACAGTACGGTCCCTTCAACTCATATATCCCGACCGATTCGACAACTATTGGTTTATCGAGAGTTGTCAATGAATCGATACTATGTGTCATGTCGTGGTTGCATCGATGGTGTAATCTATGAAACCCCTTTCATAATTACCACCATACTCTGATCAGAGATTTCAACCCACACATACATGAAAAACACATAGGATATCCATACCCGTAGGTAAGCGGTGAATCCCCGACTACAATGCATCGACTCCTATATGTTTCGCCGTAACACCCAATCTTGCCACCTAATGACCCCATAAGAGTCGGTAAACAAGTCAAAGTGAAACGCTAGCACATAGAGTCTCAATGTTGTCCCGGGTCATAAGGACTAATGGTGTACAACCATAAACCAGGACTTTTCCACTCGATAAGTGAGAACCACTTGGAAAGTCCTTTTATGGAGGGTTGTTCAGTGCACTCTACCAGGAGCACCTATCTGCATGCTCGGATATCACAATGTCCCCTACCAATGAAACATGGTACTCACATCGCAGATACTAGTCTCTAACTCGAGCGGCCTTTATCCTTCTTAGTGGCGGCTGAATCGACTAGGAACGGTTTAGAATATACAGTATTACAAATATGAGTTTCATGATACTCATCATATGAGCATCTCATATTCTTTCTACTATTTGTATATTCAAGGGCTTTATCTATGCAGCTAGCATGGGTATAAAGATAAAGATGCGCCAAATTAATAAATTCAAATATTATTAAATAAAGATCGTTTATACAAAGAGTTTCATCGTGAACAGTCGGCCAACACTTGGCTCGACGTGCACCTACTCTAACAATTTTTGCATTTATGAGGCTGCAGGATGCAGACAGAGTTAGATGTAACACTTTCTTGTTGACTGGAGACGCCAGGCTTTGGTGGGAAAGCGCATCAGTGTCAGTGAAATTACAAACACTGACGTGGAATGGGTTCAAGGAGGTTTTCTACTTCAAGTACTTCACTCAAGAAGTACGCTCCCGCCTGACCAGGGAGTTCATGTCGCTGTGACAGGGAGAGAGCAACGTCGTAGACTTCGTCGGGAAGTTTGAGAGGGAGTGTAACTTTGTGCCCCTGATTGCAAATGATACCCGGGAGAAGAGGAGGCATTTTATGGATGGGTTGCGGCCGATCTTGCGCCTTGATGTGAGAGTTGCTGGTCCCACGACTTATGCAATTGCCGTGTCTAGAGACTTGGCGGCAGAGCAGGACCAGAGGGACATTGAGGTTGATAGGCAGGGCAAGAGGCCCTATCAGGCGCCTCAGCAGCAGCAGCGACCTCAGTTTAAGAATCCTTTCCCTGAACAGCAGGGGAAGAGACCATTTCAGGGACCGCCAAAAGACAATGGTTCTATTCCTCAACAGAAGACTCCTCAGAGACCCGGTGAGTGCCCAGTGTGCTCGAAGTGCAACTGCCAGCATCCGGGACATTGTCTATTTGGATTGGGCAAAGGCTTCAAATGCGGAGCCAACGATCATATGCTAAGAGACTGCACGCAGTGGAGGCAGCCAACCCAGGGAAGGGTGCTTGCCATGCAACCAGAGGAGGCGAACCCATATATGACGTTGTTGACTAGTAACTTATTTAATTCAGCACCTCATTATTCTTACTATGCATGTTTCGAATTTTATTTGGGATTAATAGTGTGCTAGTAGTATTTTTGGTGACTTGTGTAGAGATTTTTCTACTGTGAATGATGTTAAGATTATAATTTTGGGATATAAGTTTTGTGTGTGTACCAATGTCACTCAGGGAATATTTCATGAAGAGAGTAGCCACGAAGGCCTTGATAGATTCAGGGGCCACTCACTCTTTTATTTCGGAGACGTTCGCTAATCATCTGGGCGTCAAGTCTATTGGACTCGACGTGAGCTATTCAATAACAGTCTCATCAAGGGAAGAGCTAAGCTACTAGCGTGGTCAGAGACATCGATCTTGAACTGCATGGCCACCTAGTGTATGCCGATCTAATCGTGTTGCCGATGCCAGAATTGATATTATCTTGTGAATGGACTGGCTGACGAAGAACAGAGTTCTTATTGACTTTCAGAAAAGGTCAGTGTTGGTAAGACCTTTGGGCATGGAGCAGTTTCTCTTTGAGCTAGATAGATGGAAGAGTTTCCCTCGCATGATCTCTTACATCCAGGCACGTAGACTTATTCACAAGGGGTGTCAGGCTTTCTTGGCCAGTATTATTTCTGCACCTGACGCACCCACTCCGTCGATATCGATTGTCAGAGATTTCCCTGATGTCTTTCCAAACGACGTCACAGGCCTTCCACTAGAAAGAGAGGTGGAGTTCACCATCGACCTTATGCGAGGCAGTGTGCCAATTTCAAAAGCACCGTATCGTTTAGCTCTAGCTAAGATGTTAGAACTCAAGCCGCAGATTCAGGAGCTTCCTGACAAGGAATTCATCCGCCCTAGTTTCTCACCATGAGACGCACCAATGCTCTTTGTAAAGAAGAAAGATGGGAGCATGAGGCTGTGTATCGATTATCGAGAACTGAACAAGGTAATGATCAAGAATAAATACACACTTACAAGGATCGAGGACTTGTTTGATCAGTTGCAGGGAGCTACGGTGTTCTCTAAGATAGATTTTTGGTCAAGGTATCATCAATTGAAGGTAAAAGATGCAGATGTTCATAAGATGTCCTTCAGAACCAGATATGGGCATTAAGAGTTCATAGTGATGCCGTTTGGACTAACGAATGCTCAAGCGATATTTTTGGAACTCATGAATCGAGTATTTCAGCCCTACCTAGATTAGTTCATCATAGAATTCATTGACTAAATTCTTATCAACTCGAAGAGCCATGAGGAGCACAGTCAGCATTTGAGCACGATGTCGCAGGTTTTGCAGGGACACAAATTGTATGCAAAATTCAGTAAGTGTGAATTTTGGTTGGAGAAGGTAGTGTTTTTGGGTCAAATAATATCTAGCAGTGGCATCGAGGTGGATCCAGCGAAGGTAGCAGCCGTTAAAGAATGGGTTGAGCCGAAGAATGCATCAGAGATCCGTATTTTCCTAGGCTTAGCAGGCTACTACATGAAATTTATTCAGGGATTTTCTTCGGTTGCAGTGCCACTCACCTCATTGACCAAGAAGAAGAATTTGACCAGTTGGTAGATCCAATTTTACTAACGGGTTTGTTAATTTTTTGATTGATGATTATGGAATCTTTTTCTCCTTTATTTTAACTCGATTCATATACTTCTCTTAATTGAAATAATAGAATTGGATTTACTTTTGAAAGTTTTTTTATTTATTTTTTTTTAAAACTGACACTTTTGATAATCCATTTTTTTGTTTCTTTTGAAACTTTTCGAAGTGATTTTGTTTTTCCTTTGAAAACTATTCGAACTAGAAAATCCTTCTTTTTAAATTTGTTGTATGGAGTGTTGAATGTCAGAAGAGCTTTGATACTTTGAAGCGAGCTCTTGTTTCAGCACCAGTGCTAGCCATGCCATCGGGGCAAGGCAATTTTGTGTTATACACCGATGCATCTAAGCTCGGGTTAGGCACAGTGTTGATGCAACATGGTCAGGTCATAGCTTATGCATCCATACAGTTGAAGGTGCATGAGAAAAACTACCCGACTCATCTTGATTTAGCTGCAGATGTAACATCTTGTCATAGCTTATGCATCCATACAGTTGAATTTAGCATCCATACAGTTGAAGGTGCAACATCTTGATTTAGCTGCCGATGACTTTGCGTTGAAGATATGGAAACAATACTTGTACGGCAAGAAATGCCAGATATGTACTGATCACAAGAGTCTCAAGTATTTCTTCACGCAGAAAGAATTGAATATGAGACAGAGATTGTGGTTAGAGTTAGTGAAGACTACGATTGTGAGATTAGCTACCATCCAAGGAAAGCTAACGTTGTAGCAGACGCCTTGAGCATAAAAGTAGCAGTCGTAGCACATTTTTCAGTGAAGAGACCTCTTCAGTCAGAGATTCAGAGATTTGGGTTAGAGGTTTATCCTAAGGGCAGAGCTCCTAAGCTGTCTAATCTGAGAGTCCAGTCTTCGTTGCTAGACCGAATCCGTGCAGGTCAATCGTCAGATGAACAATTGCAAAAATAGAGACTGAAAGATGAATCCAAGGGCAGTGTACTCTACACAGTGTCCGATGGTATTGTGAGGTACGGAAAAAGGATGTGGGTGCCTAGTGTTGATTCAATCAGAGAGGCTATTCTAACAAAGGCACATGCAACTCCGTATTCCATTCATCCAGGAGGTACCAAGATTTACATGGATTTGCAGACTTTGTATTGGTGGCCAGGGATGAAGCGAGATATCCGCCTATTTGTGTCTGAATGTCTCACTTGTCAGTAGGTGAAGGCAAAGAATCAGAGGCCAGCAGGAATGCTTAAGCCACTCCCTATCCCCGAGTGGAAGTGGGAGAATATCACCATGGACTTCGTTGTTGGTTTGCCGAGGTCAATCAGAGGATCCAATGCCATTTGGATTATAGTGGATCGACTTACTAAGTCGGCACACTTCTTGCCAGTGAAGACGACTTTCTCTATGACGCAGTATGCTGAGCTCTATATCAGGGAGATAGTTCGATTGCACGGAATCCCAATTTCTATATTTCCAACAGAGACCCGAGGTTTACATCGTCCTTCTGGAAGAGTTTGCATGCAGCCATGGAGGACGAAGTTACTATTCAGTACAACTTTTCACCCTCAAACAAATGGCCAGTCTGAACGAGTGATTCAGATTTTGGAGGATTTGTTGAGAGCATGTGTGATCGATTTCCATGGGAATTGGGAATCAGAGCTACCTCTTGTGGAGTTTACATACAACAACAGCTTCCGATCATCTATAGGTATGGCTCTCTACGAGGCATTGTATGGGAAGAGTGCAGATCGCCGATTCATTGAGATGAAGTCGGTGAGAGATCAGACCTTGGTCCAGAGATTGTTCAGCAGACTGCAGATGAGGGGGTTAAGATCCGAGACAGGATGAAGACCGCACAGAGGCGTCAAAAGAGTTATGATGATAAGAGGAGGAGGGATCTCGAGTTTGCCGTAGGAGACCACGTCTTCGTAAGGATAACACCTATGAAGGGCGTTATGAGGTTTGGGAAGAGAGGCAAGCTTAGTCCGAGGTTTATGGGACCGTTCGAAATTCTTGATAGAGTTGGGACACTAGCTTATCGCCTAGCCTTACCGCCGAATTTGGCCGGTATACACAATGTGTTCCACGTCTCGATACTGAGGAAGTACCTAGTGAATCCTTTGCATGGTTTGAGTTTTGAGCCGTTGCAGTTGGCTCCAGATCTATCATTTCAGGAAAGACCTGTCCAAATCCTAGACCAAAAGTAACGGAGACTTTGAACAATGTAACTAAACTGGTTAAAGTCCGATGGCTGAATCAATCAGCGGAAGAGACCACTTGGGAGACTGAAGCAGATATGAGAAGCCGCTACCCGTAGTTGTTTGGTAAGATTTAATTTCGAGGACGAAATTATATAAGTGGGGAAGGAACTGTAGAGTCCAAAATCATTACACGTAAAACCCATGCATTTATTTAATTGATAAATTATTTAATAAATTTTAAAATGATTTTTTTTAGATGCATGATTTATGAAATTACATTATTTTAAATTATTTATGTTTATGTGATGCACGTTAGAATATTTCTCGAGTTTCATGTTTCAAGCGATTATTCGATGCGGGATCGAGGAAAAGAGACCGTCGACAATTTTGGCGATTTTAAAATATGGTATTTTATTTTAAGTTAGGATTGAAGCATTTTAAATGATTTATTTAGTTTTAAGCATTTTAAAATGTTCATTTAATTTTTAGCATTTGAAAATCATAATTTAATTATTAGGTGATTTTATAACTTCAAAGTTCTTAAAGATTTGTCACTTCTACATTTTATTTTAAATTAAGAGATGTTATTTAAAGTTATAGGGATGTTAGTATTTTAACTAGATGTTAATTAGCAATTAAAACATAATTTCCCCTAATTACCTGCACTAACTCACCCACACACCCATATCTACACACACACACACTTGCGTTTAACACACACACAAAATTCCTTACACTCCCATTTCAGATTTTTATTGGAGAAATCTAGGTTTCTAAGAACCTCAGCAGCCGCCCCTCACCTCTATGACTTTCCCAGCGATTTCGTTGAGTTTTCTTCAAGAAAAATCGTGCCACGTTCGTCCTGGATCAACCCTCGCATCTTTCCTGCTTCTATGTCGTCGTTTCGGTAACGTTAAATATCAAAAGGCATGTATAATCTTTTCTGCATCGATCTTGTTATAATATATGTTCTTATGTTTATTATGCATAAAAATCCATGTATGTTGTAAAAAGTTAGAGCGAAAATTTGTTGGATCGGTTTTGAAATGATTTTAGATCTGAAAACTCAAACTTTGCTGTCATTTTTACTGCGAATTTTCGGCCAATATTCTGTAAAAACTTTCAACATAAAAAACATTTTACTTTTTGATAACTTTGATTTGACAGTGAATTCGAAATTTTTGGATAAGAAATGAGTGCGTTATGATTGTTTTTGTGGGACTGCTCAAACTGCGTTTTTTAAAAATGCGTTCTTGAAGTTTTTGAGTTGCAGGCTTCGTTGGGGGCCGCCGGGCTTGTGATACTGCATTAAGATACGTTATGGGATATACATAGGTGTTATTTGGTGGTTTGTTTGTGTAGGGAATGGCTTGGGATGTAATAAAAGTCGTATAAAGCGAAATGATGTCGAATTAAAAGTTATTGTTGTATTAAAGTTTCTCGTTGATGCTTGGGGACGTTTGGGGTGTTTGTTCGGGTTTGAATCAATGTAATATCATTCTAGGATGAGTCTTGAGGTGTTAGTTCATGGTCCCTAGGCTTGGATTGGAAGAATGAATCAATAAGTTAGTGAATTTTCGCAAGTTTTCAAGTTTAGAGGCTACTCGGAACCCGACATTTGTAACGAACCGTATTCTACACTACTTAAAATTTGCGGAAGAATTAAAAATTTTCTTAAATAAAAACATTCATACGGTCGTCACTCAACATTCATAAAAATAAATCTCACCATCATCCGTCACCAATAAAATTTTGCTAAAATAAACTGTCTCAAAACGTCTCACGTTCAAATCAAAACATCAGAGTATTTTAAAAATTTGCATAAACATAAACTTGCGGTCCTCGGGTTTAGCCTGCCACTCAGCCCAAGCCTGCCCCTTGGTCATCACCTCCTGTCTCCTCAACATAGTCACCTGCATCGATCAAGTCTAGTGAGTCTAAAGACTCAACACGTATAAACTGGAATAACGAGTACTACATATTAAGGTCGCATGCAACTTTAAAATAGGACATACATAATTTGAAACTTGAACTTGTGCATTAAAACTTGAACATACGTACATACATACTCCGACGTGCCATAACTTAAACTTCCATAAACATACTGCATACGTAAACATACATAACTTCATCATTTTGCGTAGAGGATGTTTCAAAGCAAGTGACCCGTAACATAAATGAGCCTGATCAGACTATACCACAGTACTGGGCTGACAGGGACGTATCCACTGCCGCATACATAAGATCCCTGTTCATAATTTAACAGGCCAGTTGATCCACGTTCATAATTTAACGCTTCACAACCACGATCTAACCCGTTCATAATTTAACGGGCGGATTGGTCCCCGTTCATAATTTAACGCTTTCCAATCCTAACATAATTTGGTCACAAGACATTTAGCATACCTCGAAAACTTAAAATATTTTATTGCACGTCATACATACTTACTTGGCGTTGAGGGATTCGTTGGACTTCGATCGGGGCCGTTGCTGCAACATACTAACATACACTTGTATGCTCAACTCACATAACTTAACGTAGAAATCATACTTACTCTCGAGTTCGATAATTACTTAGGACGTTCTAAAATTTCCCATGACACGACCTCGATAATCCTTGCCCTAAATCATGACATCAACCTCAAAACAAACTATATTATTTTTCCCAAAAATAGAAGGATACGGACCCCGTACCTACATCCGTGCATGGGTCCGTGTAGGTACTGGAAGTTGTGTGCGCAGAAATGAGGAGACACGGACCCCGTGCTGAGGTCCGGGTAGAGGTCCGGGTAGACACTGTAAAAGGCATCGCAAAGGAGGGAGGGGCACGGACCCCGTGCATAGGTCCGTGTGGGGGTCCGTGTAGACACTGTAAAAAGACACTACGGAAGAACAAAAGGCACGGACCCCGTGTAGAGGTCCGGGTGTGGGTCCGTGCACCTACTGTGAACGCGAACCAACGAAAATTTTGTACATGTTTCGCTTAACTTTCTAGACTCGATTGCACGGACTACGAATCGACACCACGAGCTCATCTTAGGCTACTAATTCAATGACCCAAGCCTAAACAATTGTCCCAAAACAACCCAAAATCACAATCAACCCAACAAACCTGTGAACGAGACTTTTTGACAACAAACGGTTCTATACGACATTCAATCTCCCAAGCGCCTAATGACAAGAAACGACGCTTCATTATACATCCCAACATCATAAATAATATACCTATACGCAGCAACGATCACCCGTCGATCCCCAACGAGGCCTGCAACATAAAACTTCAAGAACATAATTTACGTAAAAGTCGCAGTTTGAGCAGTCCCACGAAAAACGCCATAACTCACTCAATTTTTGTCCAAAAATTTCGAATCATATATCAAATCGAAGGTATCGAAACGCTCTACGACCTTGCCGTTGAAAGTTTTCCCAAAATATGAACAGAAAAATCGCAGTTTTGACATGAACAGTAAAAACGAGTTTTAGATCTAAAAATTTTCCTTCGAAATTGATCCGATTCATGATCCGCTCAAACTACTATCATCATACATAACTTTTACGCATAAAAACAACGCAATACAATATATGACTTGATCGACACAGCAAGAACAGATTATACGTGCCTTTAAGATGATAACGTTACCGAAAGACGACACCGAAGCGGAGATAGAGAAAGGCTTGATCCGGGACGAACGTGGCACCGTTTTTCTCGAAGTAAAATCACGAAAATCTTGCTGGAAAAATGAAGGGAAGGGGGCGGCTGCTATAGGCTTTAGAACCCTAGGTTTTTCTCTTTGAAAATAATAAAAGTCTAGAATGAACTTGTGTGTGTGTTTGTGCGTGTCTAGGTGTGTGTAAAAGTGTGTTTGTGTGTGTGCGTGTGTTTTAAATATTTAGGAGACTAATTTGCTAATTAAAATAATTACTAAACTAATTTAAAATGCTAGTCTCCCCCAAATAATAAAACCTCTACAAAAAGAAATATTAACTTTACTCACTTTTAAATAAAATTCTTTAATTAAAATATAACACACACCATACTAGACTTTAAAAGTTCTAAAATCATAAACTCACAAAATAATTAATTTAGGATTCAAAAATGCTAAAACTCACTAAATTAATTAAAATGCCCCCAAACTCAACTTAAAATAAAATACCATATTTTAACTGGTCACAATCGTCACCGGTCTCTTCCTCGATCTCGCCTCGAATAATCGCCTGAATCATTAAGCTCGAAAGACATTTTAACGTGCATCACATAAACATAAATAATTTAAAATAATGCATTTAAATAAATCATGCATCGCCAAAACTCATTTAAATTTAATTTAGATGATTTAATAATTAAATGAATGCATGGGTTATACGTGTATTAAATTTGGGCACTACAGTTCCTCCCCCACTTATAAAAATTTCGTCCTCGAAATTAAGTCTTACCGAACAACTCCGGGTAGCGAAGTCTCATGTCGGCCTCTGACTCCCAAGTGGCTTCTTCCACCGATTGATTCAGCCATTGAACTTTGACCAACTTAGTCGTCTTGTTCCGAAGTCTGCGCTCCTGTCTGTCTAGGATTTGGACTGGTTTCTCCTCGTAAGACAGGTCTGGAGTCAACTGCAGCGGCTCATAACTCAGAACATGAGAAGGATTAGCCAAATATTTTCTCAGCATCGAGACATGGAACACATTGTGCACCCCGGCCAGATTCGGCGGAAGGGCTACACGATACGCTAGCGTCCCAACTCTGTCCAAGATCTCAAACGGTCCAATAAACCTCGGACTCAACTTGCCTCTCTTTCCAAATCTCATAACACCCTTCATAGGTGCTATCTTGATAAAAACGTGATCTCCTACGGCAAACTCGAGATCTCTCCTCCTTTTATCTGCATAGCTCTTCTGACGGCTCTGGGCGGTCTTCATTCTGTCACGAATCTTGACCACCACGTCTGCAGTTTGCTGAACTATTTCTGGACCAAGTTCTGTTCTCTCACCAACTTCATCCCAATGAACTGGTGATCTGCACTTCCTCCCGTACAACGCCTCATAGGGAGCCATACCAATAGATGCTTGGAAGCTGTTGTTGTATGTGAACTCCACTAGAGGTAGTCTAGATTCCCACGTTCCTTGAAAATCAATCATGCACGCCCTTAGCAAGTCCTCTAAAACCTGAATCACTCGCTCAGACTGGCCATCTGTCTGCGGGTGAAAAGCTGTACTGAAAAGCAACTTCGTCCCCATGGCTGCATGTAAGCTCTTCCAGAAGGACGATGTAAACCTCGGGTCCCTGTCGGACACAATAGAGACTGGAAATCCATGCAAACGAACTATCTCTCTGAGATAAAGCTCCGCATACTGCGTCATAGAGAAAGTCGTCTTCACTGGCAGAAAATGCGCTGACTTAGTGAGTCGGTCCACTATAACCCAAATGGAATTCGATCCTCTGACTGATCTCGGCAACCCAACAACAAAATCCATAGTAATGTTCTCCCACTTCCACTCGGGGATGGGGAGTGACTTTACCAACCCTGCTGGTCTCTGATGTTCAGCTTTTACTTGCTGACAAGTGAGACATTCTGATACGAACCTACGGATGTCTCGCTTCATTCCTGGCCACCAATACAAAATCTGAAGGTCCTTATACATCTTGGTGCCTCCTGGGTGAATGGAATACGGAGATGCGTGTGCCTCTGTCAAAATATCATGTCTGATCGAACCAACACTAGGCACCCACATTCTACCTCTGTATCTCACAATGCCGTCTGAGACTGTGTACAGCACACTGCCCTTGGCTTCGTCTTTCAGTCTCCATTTCTGTAACTGCTCATCCGAAGACTGACCTGCTCGGATTCGGTCTAGCAAATCAGATTTGACTGTCAGATTAGACAGCCTAGGAGCCTTGCCATCACGATAAATCTCTAGACCAAACTTCTGAATCTCCGACTGTAGTGGTCTCTGAGATGACAACTGAGCTACCACTGCCACTTTTCTGCTCAAGGCGTCTGCGACAACATTAGCTTTTCCCGGATGGTAGCTAATCTCGCAGTCGTAATCTTTCACAAGTTCTAACCACCTTCTCTGTCTCATATTCAGCTCTTTCTGCGTGAAGAAGTATTTGAGGCTCTTGTGGTCGGTGAAGATCTGGCATTTCTCGCCGTATAAGTAATGTCTCCAAATCTTCAATGCAAAGACAACGGCGGCTAATTCAAGGTCGTGCGTCGGGTAGTTCTTCTCGTGCACCTTTAATTGTCTGGAAGCATAAGCTATGACCCGACCTTGCTGCATCAACACTGCGCCTAATCCGAGCTTAGATGCATCGGTATAAAGCACAAACTCGCCTTGCCCTGTCGGCATGGCTAGCACTGGCGCTGAAATAAGAGCTTGCTTCAAGGTGTCGAAGCTCTTCTGGCATTCCTCGCTCCACAAAAACTTTGCATTTTTCTTGGTTAGTGAGGTGAGCGGCACAGCTATGGACGAAAATCCCTTGATAAACTTACGGTAGTAGCCTGCTAAACCCAAAAAGCTGCGGATTTCTGATGCGTTCTTTGGCTCAACCCATTCCTTAACGGCTGCTACTTTCGATGGGTCCACCTCAATACCACTGCTGGATACTATATGCCCCAAAAATGCAACTTTCTGCAGCCAAAATTCACACTTACTGAACTTCGCAAATAACTTGCGACTCTGCAAGGTCTGCAAAACTGTCCTCAAATGCTGGTTGTGCTCCTCATGGCTCTTCGAGTAAATAAGAATGTCGTCAATGAATACTATGACGAACTGATCGAGGAACGGCTGAAATACTCGGTTCATGAGATCCATGAAAATTGCTGGAGCGTTGGTCAATCCAAACGGCATTACTAAGAACTCGTAATGCCCGTATCTGGTCCTGAAAGCCGTCTTATGAACATCTGCATCCTTAACTTTCAGCTGATGATACCCTGATCGAAGATCTATCTTAGAGAACACGGTAGCTCCCTGCAACTGATCGAACAAGTCTTCGATTCTAGGCAACGGGTATTTGTTCTTGATCGTTACCTTGTTTAGTTCACGGTAATCGATGCACAACCTCATGCTCCCATCTTTCTTCTTCACAAAGAGCACTGGTGCGCCCCACGGTGAGAAACTAGGGCGGATAAAGCCTTTGTCGAGGAGCTCTTGAATCTGCTGCTTGAGCTCTAACATCTCAGCTGGAGCTAACCTGTATGGCGCCTTAGAGATTGGCGCTGTGCCTGGCACGAGCTCGATTGCAAACTCCACCTCTCTCTCTGGTGGAAGGCCGGTGACGTCATCAGGAAAGACGTCTGGAAATTCGCTGACTACTGGCACTTCTGAAATAGAAGGAGTGGGCACGTCCGGCGCTGCTATAACACTGGCCAAGAAAGCCTGACATCCCTTGGAAATAAGTCTCCTTGCCTGCATGCATGAAATCATGCGAGGAAAACTCCTCCATCTAGCTGGCTCGAATAGAAACTGCTCCATGCCCAGCGGCCTGACTAATACTGACCTTTTCTGAAAGTCAATCAGAACTCTGTTCTTAGTCAGCCAGTCAATTCCCAATATAATATCGAACTCTGGCATCGGCAATACGATCAAATCTGCATATACTAGGTGGCCCTGCAGTTCTAGATCGATGTCCCTGATCACACTGGTAGCTAACAACTCTTCCCCTGATGGGACTGTCACTGAGAAGTTCAAGTCCAGACCGATGGACTTGATGTCCAGGTGATTAGCAAAGATCTCTGATATAAAGGAGTGGGTGGCTCCTGAATCTATCAGTGCAGTTGTAGCTAATCTCTTTATGAAAATATTCCCTGAGATGCGTTAGCACAACACAACTTATATCCCAAGACACTAACAAGATAGTAACCCAAATATACTCAAACAATACTAGCATCCTACTTATCCCAAGTAATATTCCACATGCAAATCAAATAGTACTGAACTTAGGTAGAAAAGTTTACCGGTAAGTAAAGTAGTGTCTGGGTCCGCCTCCTGTGCATGCATGGCGAATACCCTGCCCTGGGTTGGCTGCTTCCACTGTGGGCACTCCTTCAGCATATGATCTGTGGCTCCACACTTGAAGCACCTGCCTGATCCATACAAGCACTGTCCCGGGTGCTGACGATTGCATTTAGGACACACGGGGAAGGCAACGGGCTTCTGAGGCGCCTCTTGCTGCTGAACTGGACCCTTGCCCTTTGGTGGTCCATGATATGGCTTCTTCGCTGGCGGTCCCTGAAACGGCCTCTTAAACTGAGGCCTCTGATTCTGCTGCTGCGGTGGAGCCTGGTAGGGCCTCTTGCCCTGCCTATCTGCCTCAATATCTCGCTGGTCCTGCTCTGCCGCCAATGCTCTAGATACGGCGACTGCATAAGAAGTGGGACCAGCTACTCTCACGTCACGGCGTAGGATCGGCCGCAGACCATTCAGAAAATGCCTCAACTTTGCTTGGGCATCATTCGCAATGAGGGGCACGAAGTGACACCCCCTCTCAAACTTTCTCACAAACTCTGCCACGCTACTATCTCCTTGCCGCAGCGTCATGAACTCGTTGGTGAGTCGGGTTCGTACTTCCTCAGTGAAGTACTTGGAGTAGAAAACCTCTTTAAAACCATTCCAAGGCAGCACCTGTAAATTGACTGCCACTGACGCACTCTCCCACCATAGTCTGGCGTCTCCAGTTAATAAGAAAATGGCACAACGTACCCTATCAGCATCTGCCAGCTCCATAAAGTCGAAAATCACTTCGATGGACTTGATCCACCCTTCAGCTATCATCGGGTCAGTGGTACCCGCAAACTCCTTCGGACTCATCCTCCGGAACCTCTCATATACCGCCTCAGGTCTAGGCCTCTCCTCGGGGCCTACAGCAGTCTGGTTCCTCGCAAACTGCGCGAAGAACTGCGTCATGCCTGCAAGCATCTGCGCCTGCATATCTGGAGGTGGTGGTGGAGGTGGAGGATTGGCTCTTTCCTCCTCTCGGTGCTCCCTGTCCTCAGTCCTATCTTCCTGGTTAACCATACGTCTAGGAGGCATACTGTTCCAACAATTACCCAACACGTAAACCCAACATGCATGAATATAATACCAATATCATAAGATGCACAAAATTTGAACTTTAAAACATAAACATGCTGAAATCATGATCTAATGCATAGTACATAGCGTAACTCAAAACTTTAAAACTTACAGACTTGAGGTGTGACTTCGAGAGCTTCTTGCGACTGGCAGTAGGCATAACCCTTTACAAGAACACCGCTCTGATACCAACTGTAACGAACCGTATTCTACACTACTTAAAATTTGCGGAAGAATTAAAAATTTTCTTAAATAAAAACATTCATACGGTCGTCACTCAACATTCATAAAAATAAATCTCACCATCATCCGTCACCAATAAAATTTTGCTAAAATAAACTGTCTCAAAACGTCTCACGTTCAAATCAAAACATCAGAGTATTTTAAAAATTTGCATAAACATAAACTTGCGGTCCTCGGGTTTAGCCTGCCACTCAGCCCAAGCCTGCCCCTTGGTCATCACCTCCTGTCTCCTCAACATAGTCACCTGCATCGATCAAGTCTAGTGAGTCTAAAGACTCAACACGTATAAACTGGAATAACGAGTACTACATATTAAGGTCGCATGCAACTTTAAAATAGGACATACATAATTTGAAACTTGAACTTGTGCATTAAAACTTGAACATACGTACATACATACTCCGACGTGCCATAACTTAAACTTCCATAAACATACTGCATACGTAAACATACATAACTTCATCATTTTGCGTAGAGGATGTTTCAAAGCAAGTGACCCGTAACATAAATGAGCCTGATCAGACTATACCACAGTACTGGGCTGACAGGGACGTATCCACTGCCGCATACATAAGATCCCTGTTCATAATTTAACAGGCCAGTTGATCCACGTTCATAATTTAACGCTTCACAACCACGATCTAACCCGTTCATAATTTAACGGGCGGATTGGTCCCCGTTCATAATTTAACGCTTTCCAATCCTAACATAATTTGGTCACAAGACATTTAGCATACCTCGAAAACTTAAAATATTTTATTGCACGTCATACATACTTACTTGGCGTTGAGGGATTCGTTGGACTTCGATCGGGGCCGTTGCTGCAACATACTAACATACACTTGTATGCTCAACTCACATAACTTAACGTAGAAATCATACTTACTCTCGAGTTCGATAATTACTTAGGACGTTCTAAAATTTCCCATGACACGACCTCGATAATCCTTGCCCTAAATCATGACATCAACCTCAAAACAAACTATATTATTTTTCCCAAAAATAGAAGGATACGGACCCCGTACCTACATCCGTGCATGGGTCCGTGTAGGTACTGGAAGTTGTGTGCGCAGAAATGAGGAGACACGGACCCCGTGCTGAGGTCCGGGTAGAGGTCCGGGTAGACACTGTAAAAGGCATCGCAAAGGAGGGAGGGGCACGGACCCCGTGCATAGGTCCGTGTGGGGGTCCGTGTAGACACTGTAAAAAGACACTACGGAAGAACAAAAGGCACGGACCCCGTGTAGAGGTCCGGGTGTGGGTCCGTGCACCTACTGTGAACGCGAACCAACGAAAATTTTGTACATGTTTCGCTTAACTTTCTAGACTCGATTGCACGGACTACGAATCGACACCACGAGCTCATCTTAGGCTACTAATTCAATGACCCAAGCCTAAACAATTGTCCCAAAACAACCCAAAATCACAATCAACCCAACAAACCTGTGAACGAGACTTTTTGACAACAAACGGTTCTATACGACATTCAATCTCCCAAGCGCCTAATGACAAGAAACGACGCTTCATTATACATCCCAACATCATAAATAATATACCTATACGCAGCAACGATCACCCGTCGATCCCCAACGAGGCCTGCAACATAAAACTTCAAGAACATAATTTACGTAAAAGTCGCAGTTTGAGCAGTCCCACGAAAAACGCCATAACTCACTCAATTTTTGTCCAAAAATTTCGAATCATATATCAAATCGAAGGTATCGAAACGCTCTACGACTTTGCCGTTGAAAGTTTTCCCAAAATATGAACAGAAAAATCGCAGTTTTGACATGAACAGTAAAAACGAGTTTTAGATCTAAAAATTTTCCTTCGAAATTGATCCGATTCATGATCCGCTCAAACTACTATCATCATACATAACTTTTACGCATAAAAACAATGCAATACAATATATGACTTGATCGACACAGCAAGAACAGATTATACGTGCCTTTAAGATGATAACGTTACCGAAAGACGACACCGAAGCGGAGATAGAGAAAGGCTTGATCCGGGACGAACGTGGCACCGTTTTTCTCGAAGTAAAATCACGAAAATCTTGCTGGAAAAATGAAGGGAAGGGGGCGGCTGCTATAGGCTTTAGAACCCTAGGTTTTTCTCTTTGAAAATAATAAAAGTCTAGAATGAACTTGTGTGTGTGTTTGTGCGTGTCTAGGTGTGTGTAAAAGTGTGTTTGTGTGTGTGCGTGTGTTTTAAATATTTAGGAGACTAATTTGCTAATTAAAATAATTACTAAACTAATTTAAAATGCTAGTCTCCCCCAAATAATAAAACCTCTACAAAAAGAAATATTAACTTTACTCACTTTTAAATAAAATTCTTTAATTAAAATATAACACACACCATACTAGACTTTAAAAGTTCTAAAATCATAAACTCACAAAATAATTAATTTAGGATTCAAAAATGCTAAAACTCACTAAATTAATTAAAATGCCCCCAAACTCAACTTAAAATAAAATACCATATTTTAACTGGTCACAATCGTCACCGGTCTCTTCCTCGATCTCGCCTCGAATAATCGCCTGAATCATTAAGCTCGAAAGACATTTTAACGTGCATCACATAAACATAAATAATTTAAAATAATGCATTTAAATAAATCATGCATCGCCAAAACTCATTTAAATTTAATTTAGATGATTTAATAATTAAATGAATGCATGGGTTATACGTGTATTAAATTTGGGCACTACAACATTTGTGCACTTTTTCTTTCAAAATGCGAATTTCCAGCACCTACACGGACCCTTACACGAGGTCCGTGTCCTTTTAAAAAAAACGTTTTTAAGGATTTTTTTTGGGGTTTGATGTAATAATTTAGTCTGATGATTAAACGAGGTCAAGTTCCAAGAGATTTGGAACGTCATAAGGAAATTTGTCAGTTTTCGGTGAGAGCATGACTATATGTCTAAGTTATGCAAGATAGGATTCGAACTCATGTTAGTATGTGCAGCAGTGGCCCCAAGTGAGATCCAACGAATCCCTCAATGCCAAGTAAGTATGTTCGACGTGCAAATGAAAATATTTTTATGTTTTTGAGGTATGCTAAATGTCTTGTGACCAAATTATGAACGGGTTTGGAAGTCGGTGAACATGGTCGATGACCTCTACACCCTAGTAAAGCATGACCGGGTTTAGATCAGGATTGGAAAGCGGTAAAGCATGATCAAGGACTAATCCACCCGGTAAAGCATGATCGGGGACCAATCCACCTAGTAAAAGCATGACCGGGGATCTCATGTAGGTGGCAGTGGATTTTCCCTGTCAGTCCAGTACTGTGGTTTAGTATGATAAGATACATTTATGTATGGATCACTTGCTTTGAAACATATCTCTAGGCAAAATTATGAAGTTTATTTATATTCAAGTATGTATGAAGCAAGCATGTTTATGAAAAGTTTTATGATGATGGCACGTTTACGTTTATGCTAATATATTCAAGTTTCAAGTACGTTTATGCTATTACGTTCAACTTTCAAGTATGTAAGCCCTAATTTAAAGATACATGTGGTTTTATTATGTAGTATTTGCTATCTCCAGTTTATACATGTTGAGTCTTTAGACTCACTAGACTTGATCGATGTAGGTGAGGATGACTTTGTGGAGACTAGGGGTGGGGACCAATGAGTTGGCTTGGACTGAGCAGGAGGCTAAGCCCGAGGACTGCCCGTGTTTTTATGAATACTTTATGCATGTTCAAATACTCTGATTTCATGTTTTTGTTTACGATGTTTAAACAAGCATTTTTAGCAAACTTTATTGGTGATCTTTTGTGGCAATTATTTTGGATAAACAGTTTATTGATGATCAAAATTTGAAAGTTATTTTAAATTTAAGATAATTTTTATTTTTCCGCAAATTTTAAAATAGTTAAAAAATACGGTACTTTATAATTATTGTATCATGTATTATTAAAAGTTAATAAATACATTATATATTAATTATTGGAGAGTTTTAAATATAATGAAATTATTAGAGTCTTTATGGAAAAAAGACTCATAATGGGACTAGGAGTCAACATCTATACATACACCACTAGGACTCATAATTGCTAACCCTAATTTTTGCACGCAAAGCAAACAAAAATTCTTCCTGCCTTTATGAAAAAACCCATGGCCATGTGCAGTTGGAAGCAAATCAAGTCATGTAATTTATTTTTGATTAATGACTTAATTAGCTTCTATAATAATTCACTACAAGAAAAAATTCTTATGATGACATTCATATTTGTCATCATATTCAATATTTAGTGACATTTAAGTTTTAGTGACACCTCCAACAAATGTCGTCTATTCCAATGTCGTCTTAAACATCCTGACATTTTTTAATGTCATTATAAGATGTTAATGACAACATCATACGTGTTACTAATTATTCATATAATGACAATTTTAAATGTCAGGAAAACTCGTGTTTTAAAGACATTTATACATGTCTTGCTATTATAGCAATAATGACAAATTTATATGTCAGTTAACATAATTTATAACGACAACTAAAAGTGTCGTGTATATTATTTATAGTGACAATAAAAAATGTCACTAATGATATGTTAAAAGGTTAATTTAAAATGTCTCATTATGTAATCTGTAATGACACTTACAAATGTCTTCTATACTAGTATATAAGGATATTGAAAATTGTCATTAATAGTTGTTTATAATGACTTTTTGAAATGTCTCCATATGAGTTTTACAATGACATTTTTTATGTACATGATTTAATGTTCTATTGTGACATAAAAAATGTCATATTTTATGAAATGCCATCGATTTTCAATATTTTCATGATATAATATTCAAGGATATAACAAATTAACATAAATACAAATAGAAAATTTTAAAATAGAAATTAAATTGATAATCAATAATTGTCATTAATTTTGCAATCATTAATGTGTAAGACCGACAAATTTGTCTCTCGAAAAACATCTATATCCCAACAAATGTACCAAATGTATTTACTTTAAGAACTAACAAAACAATTAAGTC
Organism: Primulina eburnea; assembly: GCF_022965805.1. NCBI lineage: Eukaryota > Viridiplantae > Streptophyta > Magnoliopsida > Lamiales > Gesneriaceae > Primulina > Primulina eburnea. The sequence goes on along the minus strand of NC_133112.1, from coordinate 19,899,789 downwards.
TTCTAAAGCAAAACATAAGCAAACTTGTGACGCATCTTCATATTCAACCATCTCATCTTAATCAAATTCCAATATTCTTGTCACCTACAATAAAAATTCATATATTTGTATGAATGAAATAAAATTAAAGAAACACAAAATAGAAGAGATTAAAATTTAATTCCAACTAGTGAATATCATCATACCAAATGATAAACTGGAAAATTATTATTTTTCCAAATGCACCTAGTAGAAATCTTCCTCATTAACTGTCAACTGCAAATATAATTGATATTGGTTTAAAAAGATACTAACATGACGGACATAATAATAAATACTAGTTAATTGAAAAGTTGAATATCATACCAAATGACAAGGCCAAGCTATCATTCCTCCAAGTGTATCCCCAACCTTTTGTAAAAGATCATATGGCCTAATCAAACTCTCTTCCCGTTCTAGGACAACTAGAACTTGTATTTCACACCAATTTCGTCCCAACTTCTGTCTTCCTACTTCGGTATTTGGATCCATGCTACGAACCACTCCTTTTGCCACAATTTTCGTCGAATCAAATAGACTTTTTATTGAGACAGAACATCCAATCTACATCAAAGTGCAAAAGAGAAAGTTTTGATAAAAACAATTATAAAGTACAATCATCAACAACCATTATGCTAATGAGTATGTCTAGCTAGCCAGAAAACAAAAAAACATAAAGAAACATCATTCAAATTAGTTAACTCAAGACAGCAAACTATCCAGAAAAGTTAAACAATATGGAACACAAATTAAACACATTCAAACTTTACTAAAGACCAGTTTCTTCCATACCATTTTTTACTCACTAATCTTTCAAAGAAGAATCATATCACACTATGTATTGAATAGGCGCACCAGGCCTACTAGATGATCTAACGTATATTCTTAAACCCAAAAGCCAATGTTGAATCAATAAAGTACTAACTCAATATAATAATAAAGTAATAAAACTAGAAAAAAGACTTTACCCTTGGAGATAATGGACTACTTGAGGATGTTGTGTGTTGTATATTGTTGTAATTTGAACCAAGGTTTTGGTTTGGTTGATTGCAAATCTTTGATTCTAACATTGCAATGTGTTGGCCTTGTTTTCTAACTTGCTCATCCATTTTTTCTAACTTTGTCTTTTGCTCCATCACTATTCGATTGCATGTACTACGGCTTGGAACTTCTCCCCATAAATCAGATGGGTTAACACCATCACCAAGCATACGCACTCGGCCTGATCTATCTGGTCCAATGATTTGAGCAAATACGTCATTTTGACCAATTTGATCATCCTCATCTTCAGGAAGTTGATTTTCCAGTTCTTTCATTGCAGCCTTCAACAAAAAATCAAAATCCATAATGTATTCATAATGATTATGAAAACAAATATCTTTGAAAGAAATCTAGTTGAAGTTTATAAAACAACTTACCAATTTTTCTGCCACAATGTTGCCTGAGGGACTTCCATTAGCATGAGTGAAACAAGCATGAAATAATTCAACTCTTGATGGAGGTCGCCCTTTTTCTTTTTTCTAATATGTAATTTGTTAAAAGTTTGTAGATTCTAATGCATGTAGAATTATAAGATTAATAAGATAAATTACCAATTTTTGTTGCACTTGAGCGAAATATCTTCTTCCAGTTGTCTGATTCATTATCTTTTGGTTCCGAGCAATCTTATTTTTTTCACTTCTCTCCTGATACATTAAATTCAACTTGGTACACAAGACAAATGTCTACATGAACATTTTTCTAAACATATAAAATATTGTATACCTTTGATTTTTCTGAGTTCCACTGAGCAACTAATTTCACATATTGTTCTACAAAAGCTCTTTTATCTCTTTCTTCAAGAAGAACTTGCATTGGTAACTCAGGATCATAATACTTCTTTTTTAGTTCTGACTTCCAGTTTCTCCATTTTGTTCCTATTGAACGTAGCGTCCAACTTTCTGTTCCAGGAGGAAGGTCGTACTTTTCCTACAAAGGCATTTAAACAATTTACCATCATAGTAAAAAATTATTTAATAATAAAATTATTCAATAACATTTCAATTACCTTTATAACATCTAGCATTTTTTTCTTACTATCCAGGGGCATTTTATGCCAATCTTCCACGTCAATCGGACAAAATTTACCATTTCTTGCCAAAGTACCCAAAAAATCAGTAAATTTATTTCTTCTTGATCCAATAGGACGTCCCATATCATCACATTGAATCTTAATACGTGGCAGCGTGCTAGGTCTACCCCAAATTTCTTTCATAAATGTAGGGCCTCTAGTTTTCTTCTCAGCGTCAAGAGATTCACTTTCGCTATCTACATCTAGATGGAAAAAAGATAAATAAATGATTGAATAAATAAAGTGAAATGAGTTATTACATTTTTCGTATAGGTTACCTTGATCAGATTCTTCGTCCATAAAATCATTTTCAACATGTGGGTTATTGTTGAATGTGATCCTAGAAGTCGAACCTGTATTTTTTTTATATGGATAAATAGAGGATGAAGTAAGTATTATAACAAGTTATATCTAAATGTAATCATCGGAACTAAAAAACTATAATTTCATGTCTTTCTATATCTTAATTTTTAGGATGTTACCTTGTAATTCAATGTCATTTTGATTTGAAGCTTCATCTATTTGGTTTCTTGATGGATCTTGTACGCTTTGACAATCTGCACAAGCATTATTTCAACAAAATATATGCAAATTGAATTTATAATTATAAATAAGATGCTACCTCTTTCTTTTGAATTTCGAGTTGTGTGATTGTCAATCAAAATCAGTGGTTGAGTATTTGTCTCATCTTGAAGTTGAAAATGAGTTTTTCCAACATTTTTATTTTTAAAAGCCATTCCTATCAAAAACAAGTTATTTAAGATAAATAAAGCATTTATAAGCATTATACCGAATTATATCAAAATTTAATCTTTTGAAATAAAATATTCTTAAGTTTCATATATTTTTATATATCATACCTTGTACATCATTGTGTTGCTGCTTTGAAACTTTATCCTTTTGGTTATTTAGCATACCTTGCATGTTTTCAAATTCTGCACAAGTATTGACTTCACCAAAATATAAGCAAGTTAAGTTTTAATTATAAGCAACAAAGTCCTAACATTTTTCGCTAGCTACCATGTTATTACCAAGTTCTCTTGCAAGACTGACTTGAACAAAGTATAAAACATTCATACAAATGCAAAAGGTCAAATAAGAGTTATACACAAGCAACAAACAGATTGTTTTTGTGTAAAATGCGATGATACCTCTTTTTTTTGAATTTCGAGTTACATGATTGGCAGATATGATACGTGGTTGTGTATCTTCCTCATCTCGAAGTTGAAAATGAGATTTTCCAAAAAATTTACTCTTACGAGTCATTCCTATCAAAAGAAAAGGTTAAAAATTACAAATGCTTTTATATAGAATAAATAAAACATGAAGTAAGCATTATACATATCCAAACTTAATCGTTTCAAATAAAATGCTATAAGTTTCATATCTTTTTATATTTAATACCTTGTAAATCATTGTGTTGGTGCTTTGAAACTCCATCCATTTGGTTATTCAACATACCTTGTATGTTTTGAACTTCTGCACAAGTTTTGATACCACCAAAATATAAGTAAGTTGAGTTTTTAATTATAAACAAGAAAATGCTAACCTTTTCCGCTATCATTCATGCTACCGAGTTCTCTTGCAAGACCAACTTGAACAAAGTACATAAAATTCAGACAAAATCAAAAGGTCCAATAAGAGTAATACAAAATCAGCAAACATATTCTTGATGTATAAAGTTACATGCTACCTTTTTTTGAACTTCGAGCTGCGTGATTGGCAATCATAATTCGAGATTGTGTATTTGCCTTATCTTGATGTTGAAAATGAAGTTTTCCAACAGTTTTACCCTCACTAGCCATTCCTATCAAGAGCAAGAGCCACAACTTGAAGATAAAAAAAAGTTAGTTATATCCTTTGATATGATAAATAAAAGATCCATAGTGAAAAATGAAATAAAAATATATAATGTTATTATTATTCTAGTATCCAGCAAATCCACTGTAATGCCCGAGAATTTAATTACAGTAATCTGGAATAATTTGGATATGATTACTGTAATCAAAGATTAATCTAAAATGATTTATAGAATTAATCGAGATGATTATAGACGGAACGGATCGGATTAGAACACATGTGAAAGGTGTAAATTGTGTGTGTAAATTAATGTGTTGGCGCACATGCGCGATCAAAATTGGCGCACATGCGCGAGAATCACAGTAGGGTTGGCGCACATGCGCGAAGACAGGCGCGCATATGCGCGACACCTACAGAAGCCTTGGCGCATATGCGCGAGTTGAGTGGCGCATATGCGCGGGAGGGCCAGAAGGGGTGGCGCATATGCGCGGAAAGAATGGCGCATATGCGCGAGTAGTACTTTCGCCGAGACAGTAGGTCTCGCGCATATGCGCGAGTAGTGACCGCGCATATGCGCGAGACGTGCGGCGTGAAGAAGTATGCCACTTGCCCTGCATGCATGAAATGTATATATATATGTATAAAAATCGAATTTTTCATTCAGAATAAGCAAAAGGAAATCGAGAGGGTAGGGGGGGAAAGCGTTGTTCTTCATTTTAAAATTTGATTTACGAGCAAATCGTTTATCTGAATTGGAATCCGACTTCAGTTCTGAACTCCTCTCGCTACGAGCTACACAAGGACGTAAGTTTTATTACGTTTAGGCAAGATTTGATTTTATGATGTTGTTAGAATTGAATATGATTCAGATATGGTATTTCTGCTACCGTAGATATTGTAGAATCGAAGTCAGATTTAGAAACAGATTGTTTATGGAATTGTTATGAATTTTAGAGTCGATTTGATTGAGATTGCTATCAGAATTATGCTGTTATTCATGTGAAAGTGTACAGATACTGAAGTTATAGATTGTACTGAGATTTATTAGGACTTCTGGTATTATAATTGTGATGTTAAGACTGAAAGAGTTACAAGACTGTATTGTTATGCCGTCTAAACATCAGTTGGTACAGATTGATCAGATTCAATATTGGTTTCCGTTACTCGTGATATTGTTGATGTGATCAGATTTTGTACTAAATTGGGTATTGATCAGAACAGATTGTGTTTTGAGCTACACATTGATACAGTGTATTGGTTATTGTCATTTCAGATCAGATATGGACAAGTTCGACTTCGAGACGTCGTCTTCATCAGATCAGGAAGACAAAGATATAATTCATGTGATATTCGGGAAGTCCCAACTCAAATGAAATCTCATTTGAGTTTCCCAACAAAATCACATACTAGACTGTTGTCTATATTTTATTATGTTTATGCGTTGATTATAGAATTGTATTCATATGTATGAGATTGTCATATTCAGCTATGAATATGATTATGCTTTGTTTACAGATTTCTATTCATTGCATTTAAGATAGGAAAGTCTTGACAGTCATTGTCAGACTTCTAGACGTTCGGTGTATCTCAGCGTAGGAGTAGGCATTACTCCTATTGCCAGCCGTCGATACAGCTTGGACCGAAGTCTAGGAATAAGACGTACAGCACCTCGATTGGTAGGGTAGGTGACAGCCAGTGACGTCTTATTCACACCGGGATCCCTAGAGTTATAGTTGAGTCGAGTCTAGACATGATTCGATTAGGACTGCATGCTCATATGGATGTGGCTCCTAGATCATGGGACCCATCGTTATTGCTTCCTGTTGTGCTAGCATGTCTTTATGATTTAGATTGGTTATATGCATGTTTAGCTGATTTGAAGTGCAGGCTTATTGTGATTAGATTTCATAGCTTATGAAATCTAATGTTTTGATTTATTCGTGACAGCATGTTTCATGAATTATTTATGTATATACATGTTTACCATGTTTTATACTGGGATTTATTTCTCACCGGAGTTATCCGGCTGTCGTCTTGTTTTGTATGTGTGCATGACGACAGGTGGGGCAGGATCAGGGTCAAGAAGATGATGAGAGAAGACGAGTATAGCGTGGTGATTCCGGACTTACAGTAGACTTGGTTTTATTACTTGACTTTAGTAGTGGAACTTTAGATTAGATTATTGTACTTCTAAGACTGAAATGTATTTTATACAGATATGTGTAGTATTTAGATTCCATTACCTTCCGCTATTGTATATTAAAAAGAAAAATTTTTAGACCCTGTTTTATCTTAATTGATAATTAAATCCCAACGATGATTAAGAAAATGATTAGCGTCCGGGTCCCCACAACAGGTGGTATGAGAGCTGATAGTTCCTTTAGCGATAGATCTTTTAGAGATAGATCCTTTAGATTGAGATAGTCAGAACTGATAGGTCTTTTAGATTGACTTAGATTGAGATAGAAAGGATTGAGCGGGGTAGATGAATTTTCTTTCCTTGCATGTCTGTGCTAGCATGAGACTGATTTTCATGTTGATTGACATTGTGATGCTAGCATGAGATTATATGTTACTGCTTTAAGATACATGGCTACCTGACTATTTGATTTAAATTGGTATTACGTATTCTTGAGTATGAATCAGATCGGATTCATGATCAGCAGTAAGATGATCATGATCAGAAAAGATTGGCACAGATTTGTATTATTGGGTTACTAATGTATGTGGTAATCAGATGTACCTCCCCGAAGGATTTTGGAAACAGGCAGTACTTCGTATGAGCAGCCATATATACCAGAACCGCAGATAGATGTGTCAGCGACTCCGATGGAAACTAAGTTGGCAGAATTTCAGTTATTTCAGCCGCCGATTCTGAGTGGTACAGAGACGCCTGAAACGTGTCAGCACTGGGTTGAGGACATCGAGATACTGTTTGATCTACTGGATTGTACAAATGACCAAAGAGTTAAATTGGTATTTCACCAATTACAAGAGGCTGCCAGAAGTTGGTGGATTACAATCCAAAGAGTATTGGCACTACGTGGTACTGTGATCACGTGGGAAGTCTTCAAGACTGAATTCTATCAAAGATTTTTCTCCGCCTCATACCGAGAAGACAAGAAAGCAGAATTTGAGAATTTAAGTCAAGGTCAATTGAATATTGATGATTATGCTGCTAAATTCTCTACTTTGTTGCGTTTTGCTCCTCATATGGCTAGGGATGATGAAGCTGTAGTAAATCAATTCATTAGAGGATTGAATTCGGAGATAGTTGCATTCATGAATCTACAGCGACCCTATCACTTTGTTGATGTCTTGAGTAAAGCGAAGAGAGCAGAAGAGAGTCTGATTCGACAATTAGCAAGGTTGTGTGTGAAGCAACCCCAGACACCACAATTCCCTTCGAGATTTGAACGTGGCAGTACGAGTGGAAAGAAAGATTTGCTGAAAGCTCGGAAGAAACAGTTCAAGAAGTTAGGCAGTGGTTCCTCCAGTTCCAGTGGGTCCAGTCCGAGTTATACTGGAGTTTATTGCGCTAGGTGTGGAGGGAGACACCCCACTGAACAATGCCAGGGAGTGACTGGTAGATGCAATTTCTGCGGACAACATGGGCATTTTGCTAGAGTGTGTCCTCAGAAGGGTTCACAAAGATTCCAGGGAGCAGGACCATCGGGTGGCAATGCGTGAGAAACAAACCCAGAAACTACAACAGGTACTATTCTTTATGATTATATTGCAGATGTATTGATATATACTAATGCATTCTCCATGAGTATCTGTGATTGAGTAGCATGGTGATATGCTATATTTATGGGGTCTGTTTGTGCTGTAGTATTGATTTCCTTACTGTTTGGAGGAATATGTTGATATCAGAGATTTCTGTGACATGTTATATACTACAGTAGAATAAAACGGGATTGGGCTAAATTATGATGTACTTGTGTTATATGATTTCGATCTCAGTATGGATATGTAATGCTAAACAAGTACAGAAATATCGTAGCATGTGTTCCAGAAATAGTAAGATTAAGACCAGATCTAGTTGATAAATGAGGATTTTCGATTCAGAAGTCCTTAGAAAAATTTAGGGTTTAGGACTCGATTATTACAGACAGGAACAGATGGTATCCTTATGTATTCAGTAGATCCACTGAAATCGAGCCTAAAATTTGATAGTAAGATAATAGTTAACTGGTGTTTGCTTAGGTAAGATGTCAGATGGGTTCTCTATCAGAAAGAATTGAAAGAATTGACAGATTAACGTATGGGCTAAGGAATCCAGTTGATTGTGTATGTCTCTTGAAGACATTTTAGTTCTGTTTCTAGATTGACAGATTATATGTTCAGGGGTATTTTGAAGAATTATGCTTGTTATATCTATGATTCCGGGATATATCCACAGCATCTGATTGTTTATATTAAATATTTGAAGACTGGGTTAAATATTCCGAGAACTGTGATTATTGCATACAGCAATGGGTCAGGTATGGATCCGAATGCAGTTATTGATACAGGTTTATATTCAGATTATGCGGTATCAGGAATGTCAGAATTAGCAGAATGTCAGAAATGTCAGAACTTTCTTATCTGATTTGGACAGATTATTTTATTCTGATTATCTTCTTCTTGTGTTGATTTACATCTGCTGAGTATTGTTATGATTCTGAATCAGTAGTTGAGACATCTTATATTGGTTGGGAGTATATTCTATTTGCAGATGAGATATAGCAGTTGATCTGGGCAGGAGGAAGATTAGTCAGCCAGCCAAAATCTATTATATTATGAGTTTTCTTAAACTCACTAGATCTGTATAGGTTCTTTCTATTCAGAATTTGATGTTATTGGGAGTCAGTGTGTGATGCAGACTAGTGTAAACAGTTCAGAAATGTAATCAGAATGTTCAGAACTGTATTTTGTTGATCAGATCAGTATAACAGCTATGTAATTTGTGTTTTGTATAAGACCGATTATCGTGTTATATCAGAATGTTTCAAAATTGTTACAGCTTTTGGTATGGATAGCCAGAGCCGAATACCAGGTAGGTATTTCTTATTTATTTTATGTTATTAACTGATTTTGTACAGCATAGTTCGAATCTAAAATCTCAGGTATGTCAGAAATGCACAGTAAGGGATTCAGTTTCATTCAGATGGTTCTGAATGTATGATATTCGAACAGATAGTGTTGGTATAGACAGATGAGATCAGTTTGGGGCAGCAATTTATGTTGTAAGGTTGGTAGAAATGGTACTGATATGTCGGAATAGCTAACAAAAGAAGTCAGAAAGCTAGGAATTAGAAGCTTATTACCGACTTAGTATATTTCTGAATAAGAAATGGGAGTATGGCTTTCGTTATGAAAGTACCGTCATTTCTAAAGCTTATGATATAATATGACTAGGATTGACAGATTTCTCAATCTATATCTATCAAGTTGTACCAGATTACGTACAAACAGAACTAGCGGACATAGGTTGATGTTCAAGAACTAATCAGATGGATTAGAATACGGCCTTAGAGGATATCAGATTGTGCTTGTGGTGAAGTTTGCACTTGTGGTAGATTATATCATAAGTTTTTGTTTCTCTCAGACTTGTTACAGATTGACAGGTAGTCAGCGTGTAGTAGTCAGATATTGAAAGATATTGATAGAACTCTAGTGCAGAATGAATTAGGAAACCAATGTCGGATGATGACGATTGGTATTTGGAGCCGAAGATGGAATATGTCCTTAATTGGAATAAACAGATGGAATAACAACTACAGGTGGTATTGCTTTGTTATGGATTGCAATTGGCATATACGGGTATTGTATAGCCAGTATATGGGTATTGTATAGCCAGTAATATAGGATTGATTCGGCTAGTGAAATGAGTTTGGATGTTAAACTCTGTTATACAGTTCTTCTGATAGATTTGGTTTGATGCTTGGTGAGTTCGAGGACGAACTCAGATCTAAGAGGGGGAGAAATGTAATGCCCGAGAATTTAATTACCGTAATCTGGAATGATTTGGATATGATTACTGTAATCAAAGATTAATCTGAAATGATTTATAGAATTAATCGAGATGATTATAGACGGAACGGATCGGATTAGAACACATGTGAAAGGTGTAAATTGTGTGTGTAAATTAATGTGTTGGCGCACATGCGATCAAAATTGGCGCACATGCGCGAGAATCACAGTAGGGTTGGCGCACATGCGCGAAGACAGGCGCGCATATGCGCGACACCTACAGAAGCCTTGGCGCATATGCGCGAGTTGAGTGGCGCATATGCGCGGGAGGGCCAGAAGGGGTGGCGCATATGCGCGGAAAGAATGGCGCATATGCGCGAGTAGTACTTTCGCCGAGACAGTAGGTCTCGCGCATATGCGCGAGTAGTGACCGCGCATATGCGCGAGACGTGCGGCGTGAAGAAGTATGCCACTTGCCCTGCATGCATGAAATGTATATATATATGTATAAAAATCGAATTTTTCATTCAGAATAAGCAAAAGGAAATCGAGAGGGTAGGGGGGGAAAGCGTTGTTCTTCATTTTAAAATTGGATTTACGAGCAAATCGTTTATCTGAATTGGAATCCGACTTCAGTTCTGAACTCCTCTCGCTACGAGCTACACAAGGACGTAAGTTTTATTACGTTTAGGCAAGATTTGATTTTATGATGTTGTTAGAATTGAATATGATTCAGATATGGTATTTCTGCTACCGTAGATATTGTAGAATCGAAGTCAGATTTAGAAACAGATTGTTTATGGAATTGTTATGAATTTTAGAGTCGATTTGATTGAGATTGCTATCAGAATTATGCTGTTATTCATGTGAAAGTATACAGATACTGAAGTTATAGATTGTACTGAGATTTATTAGGACTTCTGGTATTATAATTGTGATGTTAAGACTGACAGAGTTACAAGTCTGTATTGTTATGCCGTCTAAACATCAGTTGGTACAGATTGATCAGATTCAGTATTGGTTTCTGTTACTCGTGATATTGTTGATGTGATCAGATTTTGTACTAAATTGGGTATTGATCAGAACAGATTGTGTTTTGAGCTACACATTGATACAGTGTATTGGTTATTGTCATTTCAGATCAGATACGGACAAGTTCGACTTCGAGACGTCGTCTTCATCAGATCAGGAAGACAAAGGTATAATTCATGTGATATTCGGGAAGTCCCAACTCAAATGAAATCTCATTTGAGTTTCCCAACAAAATCACATACTAGACTGTTGTCTATATTTTATTATGTTTATGCGTTGATTATAGAATTGTATTCATATGTATGAGATTATTGTCATATTCAGCTATGAATATGATTATGCTTTGTTTACAGATTTCTATTCATTGCATTTAAGATAGGAAAGTCTTGACAGTCATTGTCAGACTTCTAGACGTTCGGTGTATCTCAGCGTAGGAGTAGGCATTACTCCTATTGCCAGCCGTCGATACAGCTTGGACCGAAGTCTAGGAATAAGACGTACAGCACCTCGATTGGTAGGGTAGGTGACAGCCAGTGACGTCTTATTCACACCGGGATCCCTAGAGTTATAGTTGAGTCGAGTCTAGACATGATTCGATTAGGATTGCATGCTCATATGGATGTGGCTCCTAGATCATGGGACCCATCGTTATTGCTTCCAGTTGTGCTAGCATGTCTTTATGATTTAGATTGGTTATATGCATGTTTAGCTGATTTGAAGTGCAGGCTTATTGTGATTAGATTTCATAGCTTATGAAATCTAATGTTTTGATTTTATTCGTGACAGCATGTTTCATGAATTATTTATGTATATACATGTTTACCATGTTTTATACTGGGATTTATTTCTCACCGGAGTTATCCGGCTGTCGTCTTGTTTTGTATGTGTGCATGACGACAGGTGGGGCAGGATCAGGGTCAAGAAGATGATGAGAGAAGACGAGTATAGCGTGGTGATTCCGGACTTACAGTAGACTTGGTTTTATTACTTGACTTTAGTAGTGGAACTTTAGATTAGATTATTGTACTTCTAAGACTGAAATGTATTTTATACAGATATGTGTAGTATTTAGATTCCATTACCTTCCGCTATTGTATATTAAAAAGAAAAATTTTTAGACCCTGTTTTATCTTAATTGATAATTAAATCCCAACGATGATTAAGAAAATGATTAGCGTCCGGGTCCCCACATCCACTCTACTAGTTTCACTTTATATCATATTAACTAAACATAAAAAACAATATATGCAAGAAAAAATCTCATAATTAACTAAATCTCATCATGCATCAACATCAATTTCAACTCCTGCAATATCATCCCGAACCCAAACGACTTCTTCATGTTCATTCTCGTCTTCAGAATTACAAATACAACTTTGAAGATATGTATCAACATCTGCCATAGGTTGCATTTTATACTTTGCTCGTGCATCGGTGGTGATAATTACATGCCAATTACAATCAACTGGATCTTCCACATAAAAAGCATCGTGAACTAATCCCTCCATATCATCTACCCTATCACGAGATGGAACAGAACTAGATATTGAAGATGCACTACATGATATCTCTCCATGAGCCACCCAATGAGTATAACCTTTGATAAATCCATCAACCGTCAAATGATCACAAGCATCCTCTCTTGAAACACATATGCCCATCTTACATCTTGCACAAGGACATACAATCATTCCATTTATGTTCGCATTAGAAAATGCAAAATCTAAGAAACTCTCAAGTCCTTTCCTGTATTCCTTGGTTTGTCTCGGCAAAAACATCCAGCTTTTATCCATCACAATTCTGGTAAAAAGATCTACTTAAATTAGTTCAGCAAACAAATATATAATATGTGTATGTGGGGAGTAAAATATAGAACAAGATATATACAATTAGTGTCTCAAAACACAACAATAATTTAATAACAAAAAAAATACGTGAACAAAAGAAAATGTTTCATAATTTCTCGCACTATGCAAATAACATCAAGCCCATAGAGATTTTTTCTTTTTAAATAATTCAATTCAACCAACATATAAATTATAATAAATTACTGAGCAAATGTTTCATAATTTGTTTACTACATATCACAAAACACAATGTCAAGTATTAAAAAGGTGCTATCAAATCACAAAATTGATTTGTGATATTGAAAAAATCAATCTATACCATGGACTGTGGTGCCACAAGGATCGCACCAATTTATAATATGTCTTTTAACAACTTTATTGTTTGTAAGAAATAAGAACTCTATGTGTAACCTTTCCTTGTAAAATAAGAACTCCATGTGCAACCGAACAATAAAGTTGTTAAAAGTGATTTCAAGTGAACAAATAAAATTAGATCGGTATTTATTATTTTAACCGATTTGTAATCTATATATTAATGGGAATATTTTTAATTTCTTTTATTTACAAAGTAGCTCTCTTCTATTTCAATATAGACTGGACCAGGTTTAAACATTTTGTAGCTCCAATATTAAATGATGGCCAAAAGATAAGGTCAAATTTTTGGGGCACACCTTAAATGTGAAAAACTTGCCGGAGTAAATAAAGCTGGTGAATGGACCAAATCTAATAATAATAAAACATGAAACATTCACCAATCTGGCAGCACCAAGTGGATACAATAACTACAGCAGATAAACATCACATTCAGAATTCGTCCATAATTTTTTTATATATATAAAAACACTTGAAAATTTAAATATTTTTTATATATACATTAAACGGGAAAGACAAATTAAGAAACTAAAGCTAATGAATGTTGTAGGGCTTTATCTTTGTAAGACAACAGTACTCCTAGTTGTGCTGGAGAATATATATGTTGTTTGAAAAATGAAGGAAATATTTGAAGTGTTGGATTGGGTAAGTATTGGGACTATAATCATAAAAATGAACTAGTAGTTTTGAACAACGAAAATGTTCCAGATACAACATAATATCCTCCCAAAATCTCTTTGCTAAGCTTTGAGTTTAAACCACCCCAATGAAAGATGTAAACGTGTAATATACATTGTGAACACTTGAATACAGAAATGACCCCAAAAATGGAAAACCGGGCTCGAAGATCAGGATTGGTAAGCACATAATTTACAGAAGGTAAATGAAACGTGGATCCCTAGCATAAACTAGGGATTCTGATGGAATAAAACTGGAAATGAATGCAAGTAAAACAATGGAGAAACGGATTTGAGAATACTCAATCAAACTTCAATTCAGCGACCAAAAATGATCTACAACAATCTACAAGATTATCAAGTATCACTTCACACCTACAGCAGCGATCTCATGCTGTGACAATAAAACTAATATCAGATTATAGCCGTGTCATTTATCAGCAAATAGCAACGAACAAATTCCAGATAGAACACCAGCAATGGAGGGAAATCAGGTAATATCTTACCACCATCCTCGAGTATCTTTGACAAAAAATGAATGTCGGGGATCCTTTTATAGAGGTTCTCAAACAGGGTATTGAAATTGCAAACTTAAAAGGAAGATACGAGACCAGTAAACCTTCTAGTAATCGTTGTTACAAGGAACGGGATATCAAGCGAACCACGTTAACAAATCGTTGTTAAAAGGAACAAGATATCATAAACAAAATGTCCAGAAATTTAGGGAAAAAGAATAACACAGAACAATAAATCGTGAACCAATTCACAACAAACCGTGACCCAATGTAATTGTGATTCGGCTATGACCGTGTTTTCGACCGTTCAATCGATAAACCGTGACCCAAATTTCCTACAAGATAAATGAAATCAAATACCACGAATTTGGAACTTACCGGAGATGAGAAGCGCCGTGTAAATCTGAACCGTGACTCCAATCTTTCACAATTCTGAATGGAAAAAGAAATTAAGAAGGAAGGATTGCAGATGGAAAGAAATTTATCGCCGGTTGAAGGAGAGAAAACGAGGATGAGTGCGACATCTGTTATTAATATCTAGGCCCAATCCACATATAAGTTTATTTTCTTGATGGAAATACGTTTTTACCTTGGCTTATTTTATTATTAACATAAATTAGAAATAAAGTCTCGAATCTTTAAAAATCTCCTAATTAATTTGGGTTTGATAAATTTTGGAGGGGAAAAAATGTTTGATAAATTTTGGAGGGGAAAAAAGTTTGATGAATTTTGGAGGGGGAAAATATTTTTTCCCTCCATATAAAATAATGACATAAGAACTTTTAGTGACATTCATTAAAAACGTCATTATAACATATCTAATTTAATATTTTTTTTATTAAAAATTTTATGTGTAACCAATGTCATGATATGTATGTAATAACGACATTATTTTAAAAATGTCACTAAGAAAATGTCAGTATAGCCATTTTTTCTTGTAGTGATTGATTAAGAATCAATTAATTTCCCACCCTTGAATTGAAAGTCACGGCCAATTCAAAAGTTTGGTGAAGTTTTGGCCAAGTGAATTCCTTCCACCTCCGCAGAACCAATTGTTGCACCGTCTCCAGATTTTGAAAATTCAGAGACCATAATCTCAACAAAAAATTTCTTGAATTACTAGTGAGATCCAAGTAAAGAATATAGTTTCTGATCGTAGACCTTATTAGACGATCAAAGAAGAAGAACCGTTCGCAAGGATTTACAAGAAGACTATATCCGCTTAAAATTTGGAATAGTTTGGACTCTAGCGTTGTATACGCACAGGTATAAATCTGAATGCTCTATGAATGAATTTTAAACACAAGACGTCTAAACAACGTTTCAATTGTTGAGACCAAAAATTATAAACTTTCGCTGCGTCTTGGATGCGAGAACACGATGTGGTATCAGAGCCAGTAATTATCAATCGTCTGTTTAATTAAATTTTATTGAGTTTATTATTTCTAACCGCGTAAGAATTTTTAAGAAAAATGCCCCTCAAATTTTTTTTTCGAAAATCATGATTTTTTCTAAAAACAGAAAGATTTTTTGTTTTGTTTCTGCCCGGAACTGTTCCGGGTAACGCGAGTCCGGCCTGCATGCAACCGCGCCCGATCGGATTTGGCAGCGGGCGGGTGCTCGGGAAAGTCTCGGGCACCGTGCTTGGTTGTGTGCTTGAATTGTTCGGGTTTAGGGGGAGAATTTCTGATTTTTCAAGATTTTAGGTTAAATTGATATTTA
This sequence comes from Primulina eburnea, assembly GCF_022965805.1. NCBI lineage: Eukaryota > Viridiplantae > Streptophyta > Magnoliopsida > Lamiales > Gesneriaceae > Primulina > Primulina eburnea. The sequence goes on along the minus strand of NC_133112.1, from coordinate 19,883,738 downwards.
TTAAAATACAAACAATTTTATCCCTACAATAATTTTGATAAAATTAATTTTTCATATAATAAATAATTAAAATATGATTTTAATTATTTACGGTAATGTATTTTAAAAGAAATTTAATTATTTGAAATTAAATAAAATAGTTTATTTAATTTTATAATTGTGGCAATTAGTGATAATTTACGAGATACACGATTTATTAATAATACATGATATTATCAGATTTATATAATATATGATATTATATAGTAAAATGATGATCGCGAGCCATGACCAATGTGCTAGGTGTATGTTAGGATATTTTACGTGTTGTAATTTTGATTATTTGATAAATAAAAATGGATCTGGTTTATGGTGTGTCCATTTTGATTATTTGATAAATAAAAATGGATCTGGTTTATGGTGTGTCCTCCCCACCCCCCCCCGAAAAAAAAAATTGTATCCGAATGTGCCATGAATATTTAATGTAAATATTAGAATTAGTGGGAGATCAAGATTTGAAGACGGTGGACCCGATCGTCGGAACGAGTTTTGGAGATCGAAAACATGTAAAATATTGGAAGTTTATGTAATATTGCATTTTCATCCCTACATTTACCAAGGTTAAGGACATGGATCCGTATGTGGCTCGTATGAATCCATTTGCGCTTGCTCATCGATCATCATTTATTATTTGTGATGTATGTGATATATTATAAATAATCAATATCTGCATTATTATTAATAAAATAAAAATAACTTGTATGAATCCGGCAATCATACAAACAATTATGACACGAGTTCTAAAATTAATGATGATACAAATTTTTCAAATTAAAATCCCTCATTTTGTATGTGATCCAAAATTTAAATCAAGCCCATTAAAATAATAATTAAAACAAAGTTTAATAAATCTTTGTCTTCCATCAATCGTGGTTGCATGATAAACGCTACTCACGGTCAGTGTCTGGCTCATATTATTGCGGAGGCCTGGACGTCGGAAAGCTGTGATTTTCACTGACATATTTGATAAGAACTACGTGGAACTCCCATGAATTCGGCTCATATTACTGGGGGATCTCATGGCGACCATCCACTAAGGTTCAACATTTATGGGCCAGGATCTACACGTGAAGAGAGAGAGGATCATATTATTGGACCCTCCGCAAACGCAAGACAGTTGTGATGGGATTGATTATGAGCACCTAAGGGTGCTACAAACACAATATGAAACGTCTACTAATTTTAAAATGGTACGAATTTTTTTTTGTAAATCTCAAAAATCACCTTCTAGGCGTGCATGCAAGAATAAAAAAATACACCTTTTAAAAATAATCGTAATCAATAAAATAGTGCAATTTAAATAAAACACGTCAACAAACCTAGACTTAGGTTTCAAAATCATGCAAATAAGAGACAAATAAAAAGCTTGACAAAATCCTCAACATGTAAAAACAAAAGTAAACAAATATTCATAACCACTCCTAACTTCAAAAACGTGATGTGCGGAAAATATGGTCTTTGGGTCATGTGCGCACATCCAGCCCTGCCTACTCAGACTTCGGCACCTACAGCCTCCTCATCGACATGCTCACATGCATCATTTACACCTAATGAGTCTAAAGTCTAAAAACACCTGTAACTTTAATAACAAAATTGATGCGATCCCGCCCACGAGATCTTTGATTTTTCCCGATCTTTGAAACAAGTAATTGATAGGTGTGATAATCGCCTCTAGATCATGCGGTCTAGCAACAACTAATCAACGATAGAAGCAATCGCATTCAAGAGAACCTCCAAAGAACCCGTCCTTGGCAAACCTCGTGATGTTCGATTGACAAACGCCACAAAAGATAAATCTTTTGATAAGTTTGATTTGATACGACGCAAAAGTTATAACAAAACTTAAGCTTGTGTTGAGAGAATTCTCAAAGAAATTTTCATAAAAGAAAAATAATTATCAACGTTCAATGAATGTCTCTACCATCAATAATCCGTCCATATATTGACTACAAATCAAAAAGATATGATAAATCTAGTTACCTAAACAAATAGAACTCTAAAATAGGAAACAAATATTTTTCTCGGAACAGGGCGCGCTCGGGCGCGAGATTCTACCGCTCGGGCGCGGATGGTTCTGGAGTTCACTTCTTGCACCGTAGGTTTGGCGCTCGGGCGGTAATGTTTTACCGCTCGGGCGCGAAGCGTTCTGCCATCCTCCAATCTCATTTCCATGTATTACGAACTCTTCAAGACATGAAATCTTGCTTGCAAGCTCTCCTCGATTGTTCATGAGTCCATGCAATGTTTCCGTGAACACCCTTCCAATCCGTTGAACGCCTTACCCGGCCAGATTCACATCATACTCCCTTTCTTCAAAAAGATTTGTCCTCAAATCTTGCCGACCTACACAAAAACGAAGCAAGTTAGTAATAACAAGGAGTATATCATCAACATGCTTACCTTTAAAATCATGTTTGTAGGCGCTATCGTTTGTTCGCTCCATTAGCACGGGAAATACCAACATCACAGTTGCCTTTCCTATGAACTCATCAACTTCAACATACACCAAATAATAAATGACACTAAATGATAAAATACCATTAAGTATCACAAAAATTAAGTTCCTCCCTTTCTTAGACCTAGTCAACAACACAAAAATTTTCACACAAGTACACAACCATAGTTCACTAGGAATAAGAATTAAGTCATGCATGTCACAAAACCGTAGCCTAGTTGCTATCCTCATACATGCAAGACCCTCGTCACCACACCATTCGACATACCTCTTCATATGTATCCAACATAGAAATTCATGCATTTTATCAGCAAGTAAACCACCACAATATGCCCCCTTAGCAAGTAACTCATGCAACGAAAATAGAATGAAGAATTTATTCTCTTTAAAATTGTATTCATCATGCACATAAAAATCCTTATATTCATTTATGCTCTTTCCAATGCCATCATCAAACAAATATGAATCATGCAAATAGGACACACTAGATGTACTACCCATGTAAACATTTGACACATCACAAAGATTTGAGCATAATGCATACAACCGATTGTCATAACAAAGACTCACCAATTTGACAACTTTTGAAAAATCATAATCACTAACATTTAAACTTGATCCATGCAATATTTCACCATTCTCAATACATATCACTTTGACAACTTGTGAAGAATCACAATCAATACTATCGAAACTTAAAGCATGAGCTTCCTCACTAATATCAAACCCATAAAAACTAGAACTCACATAATTAATAGGGGGAAATAGCTCATACCTCATAGTTGTTTCATTAACAACTATTTTTACCTCTCCTCGATTGATATGTGGATCAACCCATTGAACCCTTCCATCCTCGCCACTCACTTGTGTAAGGCCCGAGATTTAATTACTGAAATCAGACGTGATTAGTTAACATGATTAAGGTTATACGAACTTGAATGAAGAAGCCGGGCGTCGTCGCATTATGAACCAAGAGTTCGGACAGAATATGTGGCGCCCGAGCGGTAGAAAAGCACCGCCCGAGCGCCAATGCATCACAAGAAGAAATTCGGACAGAACTTGTGGCGCCCGAGCGGTAGAAAGTTACCGCCCAAGCGCCAATGGATTGTAAGTCAAGCACCGGACAGTATGTTCGGCGCCCGAGCGGTAATTTATTACCGCCCGAGCGCCGACTGAAGTTGAAGAAAATGAGACACGTTCCTTTCAGCATGCAACGTGGGGGAATATATACATACATATATATATGTATGTTTCTTCAAGAAAAAGGAAGGAGAGAAACCAAAAGAAAAGAAAGAAAAGGGTCGAGGGAAGTTTGTGAAATATCCTTACGCCTTTTGTGAGAAATCCGTCCGTCTGATTTTGAATCCGAGTACGACACCGAGTTCCTATCAACACACGCTACAACTGGACACCGGGTATGGACAGATCAGAATACGAGACGTCGTCTTCGTCAGACCGGGAAGACAAAGGTATAAATTAATGTGGAGTTGGGATGGCACAACTCGAGTGAGGTTTGACTCGAGTTTCCCTAAATCACATACTTTCATTTATTGCATTGATATTTGCAATTGATGAGACTTATGATTGTAGTCTATTGATTTATAGCCACTGCATGTAATGACTGCTGATTCGCTAGTCATCGATTGATTTGCTTAGATACTGAATGAATGTATTGATTACTGAGTCGTTGAGTCATAGGCTGATTCTCCTAGTCACCGGCTGATTCGTCTAGTTATTGACTGATTCGTCTAAACTTAAGCTGATTCGCTTAATTACAGGCTGAGTTGTCTGATTATTGGCTGATTCGCCTAATTACCGGCTGATTCGTTGGGTTATTGACTGAGTCGTCAACTCTGCGGCTGATTCGCCCAGACACTGGATATATGAATTATATCGATGCCGTTTAGGGATTGATTCATTCCTATCGACTGAGATTCGATATAATTACCTATATCCAGACATCGGGATCCCTAGATTAGAATGAGAGCTGAGTCAAGTCTTAGATATTGAGACTAGATATTGAATTACAGATCCGTATTCATTTATGTTTCGTAGATTACGATTCATGTTTATGTACAGACTTGTATTGATACATGTTGTTGATTATGCTACATGTGATAAGATATAATTCATGCGTTTATATATGTTTTATATGATTGCATGTGTACATTGTTTATACTGTGATATTTATATCTCACCGGAGTTATCCGGCTGTTGTCTTGTTTTGTATGTGTGCATGACAACAGGTGGGGCAGGATCGGGGTCCAGAAGAAGATGAGAGATCAAGATTAGGGTGTTGATTCCGGACGTGGATGTAGATAGGTTTCATTACTAGATCATAGTAGTTGAACCTTAGTTTTAAACTAGATGTATGAGGTACAAGATTTGTATTTATTATACTGGTTTGTATAATAGATTGATTCCATTACCTTCCGCAATTACATTTTAAAAAGAAAATTTTTAGACCCTGTTTATCTGAACTGATAATTAGTCCCAATGACGATTAAGAAGATGATTAGCGTCCGGGTCCCCACAACTTGCCTCCTCATCTCGAGGGCGCCAAAGTCCTGCAAAAAAGAATTAATATTGCTCGGGATTGAACCGGCTATATCATCACTAGATATGTAAATCTCATCTTCGTACAAAGGTATTTGGAGAGATTTATACAAAATTAAATCACACTCATACTCACTCTTTTGAGCCTTAAATTCATTTTTCTTTTCTTTTTTATTGGCCTCTTTTCATTTTCTTTTTCTTTTCTTTCTATGGCCATCTCACTCTTTTGATCACTCATTCTTTCGGCCATTTTAAATTATTTTTCACTCTCACAATTAAATTGCAGTTGATCATCAGTAGTTACAATTGACATATGTTGATCAAGAAAGGTATATGATGAATCATAACATGCATGCAACAAATTATTACTACTTTCTTCTTCTCTTCTTTAGCACACACGTTAGAAGCAAATTCACCATCTAAGGATTCACCCTCCATACCACAAATTTTATGCCCAAATCAGAAATCAGTGGCATACCAACCTCCTCAATTCTCTCAACCTCCACTTTAGGTTCAACATCAATACTCACTTCAACTCCATACTCGACTGCAACCTTAGATTCACATTCAACTACCACCTCAACCTCATCCTCAACCTCCACTTGAGATCCAAGCCCAACCACAACATCAACCTCCATTTGAGATTTAAGCTCAACTGACGATTTTACTACAGTCACCTCCTCACGTGGACATTGGGTGATATCATGCCCAACCTCTAAACACCAACAACAGATAATATCACAAGTACTAGAATTTGAGTTTTTAAATGTACTTGGATATTCATGTTTGCTAGCTTGACGCCTCGACTCCTTCTTCGGCCTAACAATGATTTTCTCTTCACTCGACCTCCGTGCGGATGCCAAAAACTCCTTCCACGAGTCACTTCCACCACCTCTCCTATTATTGTGATTTGGAACAAACTACTTCCTCATCACCATTTTCATCTCATCCCATGTAACTATAGGGTCATACCCACATCGTCGCCTACCTAGAACTAACTTATCCCACCAAGTAGTAGCATAGTCGGCAAACTCACTGCAAGCTCGTCTTACCTTCATTGCTTCGGTATAATCCTCCCGACTCTCAAATACACACTCCATTCTCTCTTCCCACTCAAGGTACGCCTTTGGATCGGCTTCCCCACGGAAAAATGGAATGGTCATCTTCAGTGCCACTCAGTCTATACCCTTCTCGGCTTCTATACCCCTTATCCTCATCAATTCTCCTATCATCATAACGATCCACGTGCAATAACTTATCTCCTCCAACTCTACTACCTCGCCTATTCTCATCAATATGCATATCATACATCTCCTCTTCTTCACACCTCCGATATTTTTTTCGTAGAGGCTTAAACTCCTTCTCCCACATTCTATCCAACCCTCCTAACATCGTTTTAAGTTGACGATCGTCAACCATTATACCTGCAAGAAAAGGTTAGTATAAAACAATAAAAAAATAAAGTTTCCTCATCACAAATTCTCACTAGTCACTCCAATGAAAATTCGCTCGCACTCGTCTTTTTTTTTTCCTCACCACAAAATCTCACAAATCACTCCAATGAAAATTCACTCAACTCAAATATTTTCACTCCAGTGAGAATTCTCAAGGGGGTGCTTAAGTCTCGTGGCTTCCACGTATCAAACTTATGAGATCAATCATGTGAGCTTGAAATTCGACTCACTTAGACCACACAAGAACAAGCAACTTTGAAAATTGACTAGAATGCGACTAAACGACAAGGAAAAACTTAACGCCGAAATATAAGCGCTAAAATTCCAAGAAACACCCGATTCAAAATTAATTTTTTTTCGGGTGAACAGTACGCTACAGTACCGTGAACAGTAAATCCGGCAAGTGAACAGTAATTCCGGCATGAACAGTAAAAAGCAATAAATTTGAAAATTATAGCCCATACTAAACCTCTCAAAAATCTCTCAAAAAGCATAAATAAATAGTCTTAAAATCTTTAACATAATTCATAAGTCATAATCGTAAATGCGGAAAAGTAAAAGAGCTGGTCCTCGGGTTGTATGCGCCATCGCTCCAGTCAAATCATCCGTCCAGCCCACCCTCAACCTCACCTGCATCCATCACACCTAGTGAGTCTAAAGACTCAACACACCATAATCTTAATAACAAATAATACGTAATACATTCAACATATAACAGTGAATAATACTTGTACTTAAAATATCGTTTTCATGACATGCAAACATAAAATTTAACTTTTTCTTTTTTCTCAAAACGTAACATAACATAAAGCATTTTCATGATCATAAACATTTTTCCTTTCCCTTTTATTTCATTTGTTGAATTCAGATCGTTAATTGTGACTTTCCACAACATGACATAAACCTGAAAAATCGATGGATCCATCTATATGAAACCGCAGTACTAGGCGGCGGGGGACACCAGCAACACTCTCACCGGTCAACTGGGCCCTGGCCTATCCTTTTTTCGAATAGATTACGATCGTAGGGGTTCACTCTGGGGCCTTTTCTGATATGAATCTGACCAGGCATGACTTGATAAATCTAGCGATTCGAAGCTTAGGAGAATTCGGCATGCATAGCAATGAAGTTGGAAGATATTTCAATGTTATTCGAGTGCTAGATTATGAAGAGGAATCCAGAACAAGACTCCTGACCCGAGAGCTCCGAGCTAGGGCGGTAAAACGTCGCGCCCGAGTGCGTGCCTCACGCCCGAGCGGTTAAACATTACCGCTCGAGCGCAAACAGTCCAGAAGACACCGCGCACGAGCGGTAGAATTCTGTGCCCGAGCGCCCATCAAATCCGCAAAACTGTTTGGCTTGAATACTGCCAATGCCGACTGAATTCGACTGTTGAGTCCCTTCTTGAATCGATGCATTTTTAACGTTTCATCTGACATGATCGTTGGGACATAGGTTCCCAGATCGTTGAACAGTGAAGTTTATTCCATTACCGACATGTCCGGAGCCTGTTTGAAGTTTTCGAGATGAAGTCTATTCGAAATTTAGGAAACTGATGAAAATTAGACTTCAAGAACGGATGAAAGTTGGACTCAAATTGGGATACACTAGGATTTTGCCAAAATTTGACTTCGACAAATTTTGTCTATCAAAATCCCAGCGGGATTATGAACCTGACGGCTATGATACCACTTAAATGTCACGCTCGAATCCGAAGCGTTGGTGACATCCGGCATTGTTTAACAATTACTTGAAAACAATTAAGACTCGTATCGAAATGCCAAAAACCAGTCTTTTTCATAAATAAAAAATTGTCTTTACATTGACAATAGAATAAAAATACATCAGAGTTCAAATAGCGGAAAGAAAAATCTTGAGTTCTGATCTTGATCTTCGATTCACCAACCCCAGAAAGCATCTTGCTCTTCCTCATTCAGTTGCTCCTCATTTTTATCTGAAATTTGTGAGGGGTGAGTGTTTTGGGAAACACTCGGCAAGTAGGGGTCGATCGATTCCAAAAATACATATAGAACTTAATTTTCTTAAAACATTCTTTTAAAAGACTTTCTGTAGTGCCCAAATTCAGTACACATATAATCCATGCATTGATTTAATTACCAAAATAATGTAATTAAATTTAAATGATTTTAGCCATGCATAATTTATGAAAATTTATTATTTTAAACCATTCATGTTCGTTGTGATGCACGTTAAAATGTTTTTCGAGTTCATGTTTCAGGCGATTATTCGAGGCGGGATCGAGGAAAAGAGACCGGTGACGATCTTGACAATTGTTAAGTGTGGTATTTTTTTTTAAGGTTAAGGATGGGGTATTTTAAATAATTTATAAGTTTATCATTTTTAAAATCCAATTTATTGATTTAGATGATTTTGTGATTTTTATGACTTTTAAAGATATAGCACATGTGCGCATTATTTTTCTTTGGGGTATTAGCATTATAATTATCTTGTGATTGGTCATTATTTATTTAATTAACTTAATTAGCTATAGTTACCCTACTTTTAACACCAAACACACGCACACACACCACTAACACACACAGATTCAAGTAAACACCAACACACACAATACAATTCAGAATTTCACTTTTTTAAGAGAAAGCCTAGGGTTCCTAGTTACACAGCAGCCGCGCCTCCCTCTTCATATTCTCCAGCAAATTTCAGTGATTTTATTGCAAGAAATTACTGCCACGTTCGTCCCGGATCAATCCTCACACTTGTTCCGCTTCGATGTCGTCGTTTCGGTAACATTAAAGATTTAAAGGCGCGTATAATCTCTCTTTTGCTGGGTCGATCATGTCATATTATGTGTTACGTTGTTTTATGCGTAAAATTCATGTATGATGTTCATAGTTTGAGCGGTTAATTGTTTGGATCGATTTTGAAGGAAAATTTTTAGATATAAACAACGTTTTTACTGTTCTTGTTATATCTGTGAATTTGTGGTCGAGATTTTGAGAAAAATATCAACAAGAAAAACGTATAACTTTTTGATACCTTCGATTTGATATAAATTTAGAAATTTTTGGACAAATATTGAGTGAGTTATGGCGGTTTTCGTGGGACTACTCAAACTGCGACTTTTACGTAAATTGTGTTCTTGAAGTTATTTCTTGCAGGATACGTTGGAGATCGACGGGTGATCGTTGCTGCATATAGGTGCATTGGTAATGATGTTTGGAGTATTTTTTTGAGCTTTCGTTTCAGGTCTTTAGGCGCTTTAATTCATTAGAAGTCGTAGGAAGCAATGGGTGTCAAGCTTTCATGTTTTCAGATTTGTATGTATCATAGGGGGAACGCCGTTGTTGTGGGTGTCGTACGAGTTTAGTTCAATGCTATGGTGTCTTAGGATGGTCTCAAGGTGTTTAATTTTGTTCTATTAGTTGTTCGATTGGGATAATAGTGTTAGAGTAGGTGCACGTCGAGCCAAGTGTTGGCCGACTGTTCACGATGAAACTCTTTGTATAAACGATCTTTATTTTAATAATATTTGAATTTATTAATTTGGCGCATCTTTATCTTTATACCCATGCTAGTTGCGTAGATAAAGTCCTTGAATATACATATAGTAGAAAGAATATGAGATGCTCATATGATGAGTATCATGAAACTCATATTTGTAATACTGTATATTCTAAACGGTTCCTAGTCGATTCAGCCGCCACTAAGAAGGATATAGGCCGCTCGAGTTAGAGACTAGTATCTGCGATGTGAGTACCATGTTTCATTGGTAGGGGACATTGTGATGTCCAAGCATGCAGATAGGTGCTCCTGGTAGAGTGCACTGAACGACCCTCTATAAAGGACTTTCCAAGTGGTTCTCACTTATCGAGTGGAAACGTCCTAGTTTATGGTTGTACACCATTAGTCCTTATGACCCGGGACAACATTTAGACTCTATGTGCTAGCGTTTCACTTTGACTTGTTTACCGACTCTTGTGGGGTCATCAGGTGGCAAGGTTGGGTGTTACGGCGAAACATATAGGAGTCGATGCATTGTAGCCGGGGATTCACTGCTTACCTACGGGTATGGATATCCTATGTGTTTTTCATTAATGTGTGGGTTGAAATCTCTGATCAGAGTATGGTGGTAATTATGAAAGGGGTTTCATAGATTACACCATCGATGCAACCACAACATGACACATAGTATCGATTCATAGACAACTCTCGAAAAACCAATAGTTGTCGAATCGGTCGGGATATATGAGTTGAAGGGACCGTACTGTACGCTAACCATAATTGAATGGTTCTTGCAGGCACTATCATGTGATACCTAGGGAATCACGTAAGCGATGCTGCTAGGCGTTTAACGTGATTGGTTGGGTACTATCAGACTTGAGTTCTGACGTTCTTATTATCAAGGAGTTGATAAATAAGAATGGAGCAATTGGGGTATGCTCGAATAAGGACATGTTTAGTCCGAATCACATGGAGATGTGAACCCACGGCTAGTTGTATCAATGAACCATTGAGGGCCACACAAGTACTAGCTTTGTAAATCCCGATGTGAAGTAAAATAGTTCAATGTGTTGAACGGCTTATAAATGTGTTTATAAGCGTAAAGAAAAATAGAAGTATGACTTCTATGAGAGAAATATAAATTTTAATTATGGAAGTGTTCCTAAATTAAAATTTGGCCAAGTGAATAATGTATTTGAAAATTGTGATTTTCATAAACATTATTATGGACTAAATTAAATTAATTCAAGTGTTGAATTAATTAAACACTAGTGGGCCTAGTAGAGCCCAAATAATTAAATTAATTCAAGTGTTGGATTAATTAAATAATATTGAATCTTGTAGAGCTCAATTAAAATAATTATTTAAACTAGTGTGACTTGGGTAAATTCAAGTAATGTTTAATTTATCCCAAATATGTTTGAGATAATTGAATTTAGTCCATGGTTTTTTATTTGATAAAAAACTATATTATATACATGCATGGGAGGTGAAGAGTTGGAGATTACTTTTTATTAAAATAATGCAAGGCATGCACCTTTTGCTTTTTGCTTTTCTCACAACCAAGGCATGCAATTAACTCATTCTCCTTCCCTCCCACACTCCCTCTTGGCCGAACAGTTGAGCAATTTTTCTCTCAATTTTTCTCTCCTTTTGTTCTTCAAATTGTTGGAGAAACAAAACCTTTTCATTGAAAAATATTCATGTTTTTCTAGTGCAAAACAAGAAAGGGTTTACCTTGCAAGTGGTGGGCTTGATTTTGATGTATTGGAGGAGGAGCTTGTAGACTTGTCTTCCCTTTGAAGAGCTTTGTTGTTCACAACAAAGTTGGTGCCAATCATCAACCTCAAAAGGTTGATAGGTAAACTTCTAAACATCCTATGTATGGTGTTTTATTTTGTAAATATTGCACAAAACCTAGGGTGGCCGAAAATTCTTGCATAAAATTAAAATTTTTGACTTTCGTTGCGCTTCCGACCACCGTAACCGGTCCGCTTTCAAGTGGTATCCGAGCTATGGTTACGGTTTTTTTGTAATATTTGCATAATATTATGTTGAGATCGATTTCTAACCGCTTGAGAAATTTTTGGTGCAAGGAATCATCAAGGCCGAAATTTTGAATCAAAAACAAAAAAAAAAACATTTTTCGGGCAGCATGTTGCTGCCCGAGGCTGCCCTTGATTTTTTCGGGCAGCAAAGGGCAGCCCGAGGGGCTGCCCGAAAATTGCAGTTTTTAAATTAAAAAAAAACAAGAAAAAATTTTTTGTTGCCGGAATCCGGCGACGGAGCTCCGGCGACGGTGATGACGACTAGGGTTTCCAAAAATGTTTTGGACAATCTTAGTGTCATGGGCCTTGATTTGTTGGGCCATTGGATGGCTAACATATTTTGTGAAATTTAAATGGGCCAAAGTATTTTTGGTGAAAAATGAGTTTTGGGCCTTTAAGTTTAAATTTACAATTGTTGCATATATTTTCTCATAAAATAAATAATTGAAGTTGGACTTTAATTATTTATAGTAAATTGTGATTTACAAGAAATTTGATTATAAATAAATTAATTTGAAAGGAGACAAAGGTGTTTGTATACTTTGTTAATTTAATTTATAATTGTGGCGGTTAGTGATTGGATCAAGATATATAATAATGGATCAATTGATTATTGTGATAATTAATTGATGGTGTATGATATGTGATATTATGCATGAAGGATGATCAAAAGTCCAAGCCCAATTTGCTAGGTGTATGCTAGGATATTTGTGTTGTATGATTGTAATAATTATCAATTTAAAGTGGGCTTGGTTTATGGCCCGTTCCCACCCCCATGAGATGTATCCCTATGTGCCATGGATATTTAATTGTAAATATTAGAATAGTGGAAGATCAAGATTGGAAGACGGTGGCCTTGGTGATTATGAAGATCGAAGACATGTAATATTGGATGCTAATGTAATAATTTAGTTGCATTTGCATCCCGTGCATTTACCCTAGGATTGGACCTAGGCCCGTGTTTAGCTCACACGGGCCATTAGTTTTGGGGCGATTGATCATCCTTGTATTTTTTTCTATTTATAATATATGCATGATATGTTATAAATAATGAGTATGTGTGTTATTATTATTATAATAACAAAGTTGCATGAATCCGGCAAACATACGATCAAACATGGCGAGCTTTTAAAATAAAATTAATGATGAGACCTTTCAAAATTAAAAACCCTCATTTTGAATAAGATTCAAAATTAATATCAAGTCCGAAAAGGGGAATTATAAATTTGTTTATAATTTCCTTGTCTTCCATCGACAATGGGTGCATGTTGAACGCTACCCGTACTCGGGGCTCGGCTCATATTAGTGGGGGAGCCTTGGGTACCGGAAAGCTGTGACATCCATTGACATAGTGATGTGAACTACGTGGAACTCCCATGATTTCAGCTCATATTATTGAGGGAACTCATGGCGACCGTCCATTAAGGTTCAATATCGATGGATTAGGCTTGACACGTAAAGATGAACGACGTCATATTATTGGGTCCTAATCAAACGTGAGACAAAAATATACATAGAGGGTTGCATGGCGATGCAATTGGAAACTACCTTTTAGGAATTGTGATTGGCCGATATTATTCGGGATCACAATTCGCTAGTTGGACCTTACATACCTACTGAGGAAATTGTTTCCCGTTTTCACTAGAGGGTAGTGAAAATGTCAAAACAGTGGGAGCGATAATTTATAAAGTAAAAGTCCAAACTTTATATCTTATTAAATATTTTAAAATAGTCATTAACATTTATCTGTTTTACTTTTCAGTACAAATCTTTGACAATGTCATCAATTCGCAACCCGTTTTCCGTTATTCTCGAAAAATACGTTCTAACCGGACCTAACTATATCACTTGGCTAAGAAATCTAAAGATTGTCTTGAACTCGGAGAAAATTGCATACACACTGACTGAGTCGCCCCCTGCTGAGGCTCCGACTAGCTGCACTCCTGAGGAATTGCAGACCTACAAGGATTGGTGCGACCATGACTTGAAGGCGAGGTGTTATATGCAGGCTTCGATGAACGATGAGCTTCAGAGGCGATTCGAGGATGCTAAGAATGCTGCTGACATTCATATGCACCTCAAGGAGCTCTTTGGTGAGCAGACTCGGCCTCTAAGGCATGCCACAGTCAAGGAGCTCATCACTTTACGCATGCGAGATGGGGCTTCGGTCCATGAGCATGGCCTAAAGTTGATTGGGATCGTGGATAAACTCGTTGGCATGGATTTGATCTTGCCTTCGGAGTTGACCACCGACGTGCTACTGTTGTCACTGCCAAGCTCGTTCGATCCTTTTGTGGTGAATTTCAATATGAACAAGCTTGAGCCAAGCCTTGAAGAGTTGGTGAACATGCTTGTGACCTTTGAGTCCACAATCAAAAAGGAGAAGCCGGTTCTTTATGTGGGCTCTTCATCTGGCACGAAGACCGGTCCACCTGGGAAGGGAAAGAAGCGTTCTTTCCAGCGCCCCAAGAAGAGCGTGCCCTTGAAGAGGCAGACTCCGAGTCCCGTAGTGGCAGCCGCGCCAGCCAAGGCTGAGAAGACAGTTGACATCTGTCATCACTGCAAGAAGCCTGGACATTGGAGGCGTAACTGCAGGGAATATCTTGCGCAGAAGGGTTCTGGCAAAGGTATGTTCTTTATTGAAGTAAATATCTCGATTAACTCTACTTATTGGGTATTGGTACCGGCTGTGGCTCACATCTCTGTAATGATTTGCAGGTGATGGGAAGAAGTAGAAGGCTCCGAGAGGGTGAGACCTTCTTGAGAATGGGCAATGGAGCAAGAGTTGCTGCCAAGGCCGTAGGAGATGTTTGTTTAATTTTGAACAATGATTTTAAGTTTGTATTAAGAGATGTTTTGTTCATACCAGACTTGATCAAAAACATTATTTCCATTCCTATGCTTGATATTGATGGATTTTCTTGTTTATTTGGCAAAGGTGTTTGCAATATTTACAAGAATGAATGTTTAGTTGGTACCGGAGAACTAGAAAACAATCTCTACAACTTAAAATTGAAAGATATTCCACTTAACAATGTCCAAGCAATAACAACAACAAATAAGCGCAAACAAGATACTCTTAATTCGGCACAATTATGGCATGCTCGATTAGGACATATTTCCTCAAGAAGGATGAACAAGCTAGTGGGAGTTGGCATGTTTGATATGTCCGATATTAATGCTCTCACGACTTGTGAATCCTGTCTAAAAGGAAAGATGACCAAAATTCCCTTTAAGGGCCATGCGAAGCGAGTCAAAGGGTTATTGGATTTGATCCATACCGATATGTGCAGTCCGCTTAGCATCACTACTAAGCATGGACATGCCTACTTCATCACCTTTACCGATGACTTTTCGAGGTATGGGTATGTGTATTTGATGAAATACAAGTCTGAAGCCTTTGAAAGGTTCAAAGAATTCAGAAGTGAAGTAGAGAAGCAATTGGGACGAAGCATCAAGACACTTCGATCGGATCGAGGTGGTGAGTACTTGAGTGCCGAGTTCCAAGAGTATCTTAGGGAGAATGGGATTCTCTCGCAGTGGACTCCGCCCGCTACACCGCAGTTGAATGGTGTTTCGGAGCGTCGTAACCGAACTTTGATGGACATGGTTCGGTCTATGATGGGGTTCGCGGAGTTGCCGCCATCCTTTTGGGGATATGCGCTTGAAACAGCGGCACTGTTGTTGAACAATGTCCATACAAAGGCAGTTGACAAGACTCCATATGAGATATGGATGGGTAAGCCTCCCAAGAATTCTTATCTTAGAATATGGGGGTGTCCTGCTTATGTGAAGCAGACAGTGGGAGATAAATTGGATAGTCGATCCATTTTATGCTACTTTGTGGGATATCTAAGGAATTCAGTTGGATTTACTTCTATTATCCCCAAGAAACAAAGGTGTTTATTTCTAGGAACGCAACCTTTTTGGAAAAGGAATTTCTATTGGATAGAAAAGGCGAGATGATAGAACTCGAAGAGGTTCGAGAGACACCCACAGTTGTAGAACCCACACCCGAGAAGCCAAGAGAGGAGATACAAGCTCCTAGAAGAACCGAGAGAGTCTCGAGACCACCTATGAGGTATGGTATGCTTCTTGAAGAGGGCCATGATGAGCCTAACCTTGGATGTGATCCAAGGACCTTCAAGGAAGCGTTATCTGATGCCGATTCATCCAAATGGCTTGAAGCAATGGAATCTGAGATGAATTCCATGCATTCGAACCAAGTGTGGAATCTCGTGGATCCACCTGAGGGAATTGTTCCCATAGGGTGTAAATGGATTTACAAGAGGAAACTTGGGGCGGATGGGAAGGTATTGACCTTCAAGGCGCGATTGGTCGCAAAATGATATACTCAAAGGCAAGGTGTTGACTATGAGGAAACCTTTTCTCCAGTTGCGATGTTCAAGTCCATTAGGATTTTGCTAGCCATAGCTGCATGGTATGATTATGAGATATGGCAGATGGATGTCAAGACTGCCTTCCTTAATAGGGATATTAAGGAAGAGATTTACATGTCTCAACCTGAAGGGTTTACATCTATCGGAAGTGAGCATATGGTATGCAAACTTCAAAGATCTATTTATGGTCTTAAGCAGGCATCTAGGAGTTGGAACCTCAGATTCGATAGTACAATCAAAGAGTTTTGTTTTACTAAGAATCCTGAGGAACCCTGTGTGTATAAGAAGGTCAGTGGGAGTGCTGTGACATTCCTTGTTCTTTATGTTGATGACATTCTACTCATTGGGAATGATGTAGGAATGTTGCAATCAACTAAGATATGGTTAGCAAGTAAGTTCTCGATGCAGGACTTGGGTGAAGCATCTTTTGTATTGGGAATACAGATCTATAGAGATAGATTAAAAAGATTGCTTGGTCTCACCCAGTCCACATACATTGATACCATCGTGAAGCGGTTCTCGATGGATAAGTCCAAGAGAGGACATCTACCAATGTGTCATGGCGTGTCCCTATCCAAGTCTATGTCTCCCAAGACTGATGCAGAGATAGCGGCGATGACACAAATTCCGTATGCTTCGGCTATTGGTAGCATCATGTATGGGATGATATCTACACGTCCTGACGTGGCATTTGCACTAAGTGTAGTGAGTAGATATCAATCCAACCTTGGTCTTCCACACTGGAAAGCTGTGAAAGACATCCTCAAGTATTTGAGAAGGACCAATAAATTGTTCTTGGTCTATGTGTTAGAGTAGGTGCCCGTCGAGCCAAGTGTTGGCCGAGTGTTCACAATGAAACTCTATGTATAAGCAATCTTTATTTTAATAATATTTGAAATTATTACTTTGGCACATCTTTATCTGTATACCCATGCTAGTTGCATAGATAAAGCCCTTGAATATACAAATAGTAGAAAGAATATGAGATGCTCATATGATGAGTATCATGAAACTCATATTTGTAATACTGTATATTCTAAACGGTTCCTAGTCGATTCAGCCGCCACTAAGAAGGATATAGGCCGCTAGAGTTAGAGACTAGTATCTGCGATGTGAGTACCATGTTTCATTGGTAGGGGACATTGTGATGTCCGAACATGCAGATAGGTGCTCCTTGTAGAGTGCACTGAACAACCCTCCATAAAAGGACTTTCCAACTGGTTCTCACTTATCGAGTGGAAATGTCCTAGTTTATGGTTGTACAGAATTAGTCCTTATGACCCGGGACAACATTGAGACTCTATGTGCTAGAATTACACTTTGACTTGTTTACCGACTCTCATGGGGTCATTAGGTGGCAAGGTTGGGTGTTCTGTCGAAACACATAGGAGTTGATGCATTGTAGTCGGGGATTCACCGCTTACCTTCGGGTATGGATATCCTATGTGTTATCATGTGTATGTAGGTCGAAATCTCTGGCCAGAGTATGGTGGTAATTATGAAAGGGTTTCATAGATTACACCATCGATGCAACTACGACATGACACATAGTATCGATTCATTGACAACTCTCGATAAACCAATGGTTGTCGAATCGATCGGGATATATGAGTTGAAGGGACCGTACTGTACGCTAACCATAATAGAATGATTCTTGCAGGCACTATCATCTGATACCTAGGGAATCATGTAAGCGATGCTGCTAGGCGTTTAACATGATTGGTTGGGTACTATCAGACTTGAGTTCTGACGTTCTTATTATCAAGGTGTTGATAAATAAGAATGGAGCAATTGGGGTATGCTCATATAAGGACATGTTTAGTCCGAATCACATAGAGATGTGAACCCACGGCTAGTTGTATCAATGTACCATTGAGGGCCACACAAGTACTAGCTTTCTAGATCCCGTGGAGAAGTAAAAATAGTTCAATGTGTTGAACGGCTTATAAAGGAGTTTATAAGCGTAAAGAAAATTAGAAGTATGACTTCTATAAAGGAGAAAATAGTTCAATGTGTTGAACGACTTATAAATGAGTTTATAAGTGTAAAGAAAAATGGAAGTATGACTTCTATGAGAGAAATGTAAATTTTAATTTATGGAAGTGTTCCTAAATTAAAATTTGGCCAAGTGAATAATGTATTTGAAAATTGTGATTTTCATAAACATTATTATGGACTAAATTAAATTAATTCAAGTGTTGAATTAATTTAACACTAATGGGCCTAGTAGAGTCCAAATATTTTGAGCTTCCGTTGTGCATTTCGGTCACCTAAATCGATCCCTTTCACTATGGGGGTGGAGAACTGAAATTAGAAGGCTATACCGACTCTAGCTTCCAAAGCGATGTTGATAACTCGAAGTCAACCTCCGGATTCATATTCATGCTCAATGGTGGTGCTGTCTCTTGGAAGAGTTCCAAGCAAGATAGTACTGCGGATTCCACCACTAAGGCAGAATACATTGCTGCATCGGCTGCAGCAAAGGAGGCTGTTTGGATTAGAAATTTCGTCCAAGAGTTGGGCATCATTCCAAATGGAGTTGCTCCTATCCCGGTGATGTGCGACAACACGGGAGCCATAGCTCAGGCGAAGGAGCCAAGGTCTCATCAGAAGTTCAAACACGTATTGAGAAAGTACCACATCCTCAGAGAGATCGTGGAAAGAGGAGATGTCACGATTGACAAAGTCGGCTCCGCAGATAATGTTGCTGATCCACTAACTAAGCCTTTACCAGGACCATCATTCGAGAAGCATCGCGAATCAATGGGTCTGAAGTATATGGGTAGTTGGCTCTAGTGCAAGTGGGAGATTGTTAGAGTAGGTGCACGTCGAGCCAAGTGTTGGCCGACTGTTCACGATGAAACTCTTTGTATAAACGATCTTTATTTTAATAATATTTGAATTTATTAATTTGGCGCATCTTTATCTTTATACACATGCTAGTTGCGTAGATAAAGTTCTTGAATATACATATAGTAGAAAGAATATGAGATGCTCATATGATGAGTATCATGAAACTTATATTTGTAATACTGTATATTCTAAACGGTTCCTAGTCGATTCAGCCGCCACTAAGAAGGATATAGGCCGCTCGAGTTAGAGACTAATATCTGCGATGTGAGTACCATGTTTCATTGGTAGGGGACATTGTGATGTCCGAGCATGCAGATAGGTGCTCCTGGTAGAGTGCACTGAACGACCCTCTATAAAGGACTTTCCAAGTGGTTCTCACTTATCGAGGGGAAACGTCCTAGTTTATGGTTGTACACCATTAGTCCTTATGACCCGGGACAACATTGAGACTCTATGTGCTAGCGTTTCACTTTAACTTGTTTACCGACTCTTGTGGGGTCATCAGGTGGCAAGGTTGGGTGTTACGGCGAAACATATAGGAGTCGATGCATTGTAGCCGGGGATTCACCGCTTACATACGGGTATGGATATCCTATGTGTTTTTCATGAATGTGTGGGTTTAAATCTCTGATCAGAGTATGGTGGTAATTATGAAAGGGGTTTCATAGATTACACCATCAATGCAACCACAACATGACACATAGTATCGATTCATAGACAACTCTCGATAAACCAATAGTTGTCAAATCGGTCGGGATATATGAGTTGAAGGGACCGTACTGTACGCTAACCATAATTGAATGGTTCTTGCAGGCACTATCATGTGATACCTAGGGAATCACGTAAGCGATGCTGCTAGGCGTTTAACGTGATTGGTTGGGTATTATCAGACTTGAGTTCTGACGTTCTTATTATCATGGAGTTGATAAATAAGAATGGAGCAATTGGGGTATGCTCGAATAAGGACATGTTTAGTCCGAATCACATGGAAATGTGAACCCACGGCTAGTTGTATCAATGAACCATTGAGGGCCACACAAGTACTAGCTTTGTAAATCCCGATGAGAAGTAAAATAGTTCAATGTGTTGAACGGCTTATAAATGTGTTTATAAGCGTAAAGAAAAATAGAAGTATGACTTCTATGAGATAAATATAAATTTTAATTTATGGAAGTGTTCCTAAATTAAAATTTGGCCAAGTGAATAATGTATTTGAAAATTGTGATTTTCATAAACATTATTATGGACTAAATTAAATTAATTCAAGTGTTGAATTAATTAAATACTAGTGGGCCTAGTAGAGCCTAAATAATTAAATTAATTCAAGTGTTGGATTAATTAAATAATATTAAGTCTTGTAGAGCTCAATTAAAATAATTATTTAAACTAGTGTGACTTGGGTAAATTCAAGTAATGTTTAATTTATCTCAAATGTATTTGAGATAATTGAATTTAGTCCATGGTTTTTTATTTGATAAAAAACTATATTATATACATGCATGGGAGGTGAAGAGTTGGAGATTACTTTTTATTAAAATAATGCAAGGCATGCACTTTTTGCTTTTTGCTTTTCTCACAACCAAGGCATGCAATTAACTCATTCTCCTTCCCTCCCACACTCCCTCTTGGCCGAACACTTGAGCAATTTTTCTCTCAATTTTTCTCTCCTTTTGTTCTTCAAATTGTTGGAGAAACAAAACCTTTTCATTGAAAAATATTCTTGTTTTTCTAGTGCAAAACAAGAAAGGGTTTACCTTGCAAGTGGCGGGCTTGATTTTGAAGTGTTGGAGGAGGAGCTTGTAGACTTGTCTTCCCTTTGAAGAGCTTTGTTGTTCACAACAAAGTTGGTGCCAATCATCAACCTCAAGAGGTTGATAGGTAAACTTCTAAACATCCTATGTATGGTGTTTTATTTTGTAAATATTGCACAAAACCTAGGGTGGCCGAAAATTCTTGCATAAAATTAAATTTTTGACTTCCGTTGCGCTTCCGGCCACCGTAACCGGTCCGCTTTCAAATAGACATTGTGTAAGTTTCCTCGCAGGTTCAGAAAAATCGAGACCACACAGACCCATACACGGACTCTGACACGGAGTCCGTGCCTTTGTTCCCTTTGAGTAGCCATTTTTGCGAAGCCACCAACCTTTACACGGACCGTAGCACGGGGTCTGTGTCCTCACTTCTTCCCGAACTTCACTTTTGCGCAACTACACGGAACTCCACCGGACCTCAGTATGGGGTTCGTGCCTCCCCTTTTCTTCTCGAGTCATTCCACCGCACCTACACGGACCCGGAGCCGGACCTGGGCACGGGGTCTGTGTACTTGAGTTTTTGGGAAATATTATGGCATGCTTTGAGGTTGACGTCTTGGTTTAGTGCAATGTTTAACAATGTCGAGTCACCGGAATTTTAGAACGCCCTAAGGAAATGTATGAACTCGTGAGTAAGCTTGATTGTTACGTCTAAGTTACACCCGTTGAGTTTATGAAGTCACGTTAGTATGTTGCGGCAACAACCCCGATCGAATTCCAATGGATCCCTCAACGCCAAGTAAATATGTTGACGTGCAAAAAGAAAATATTTTAAGTTTTGAGGTATGCTAAATATCTTGTGACCAAATTATGAATGGGTTTGGAAGTCGGTGAACGTGGCCGAGGACCTCTCCACCCCGTTAAATTATGAACGGGTTAGATCGTGGTTGGAAAGCGTTAAATTATGAACGGAGACCAACCAGCCCGTTAAATCATGAACGGGGATCTCATGTATGTGGCAGTGGATACGTCCCTGTCAGCCCAGTACTGTGGTTTGTCTGATCAGGCGTTTATTATGTATGGGTCACTTGATTTGAAACGTGCCTCTACGCAAAATAAAGTCGTGTATTTTTAAATATGATCAAGTATGCTAGCATGTTTATGAAAGCTTTCAAGTTAAGGCACGTCTATGTAAGTATGCAAGTTCAAGTTCATTTCAAAGCCAAGCTTCAAGTATGTATGTTCTATTTTAAAGTTGCATGCGGTTTTATTATGTAGTACTTGTTACTTCCAGTTTATACGTGTTGAGTCTTTAGACTCACTAGACTTGACCGATGCAGGTGAGGATGTCTATGAGGAGACAGGAGGTGGGGACCAAGGTGCAGGCTTGGACTGAGCGGGAGGCTAGACCCGAGGACCGCCAACATTATTTTAATATTTTATGCAAGTTTAAAATAATCTGATTTTATGTTTTGGTGAGGGATGTTTGGAACAAGTATTTTGTTAGTAAATTTTATTTGTGATGGATGCTTTCCAAGATATTTTTAGGAGCGATGAGTTGACGACTGTATGGATGTTTTTACTTAAGAAAATTTTAAATTTTTCTGCAAATTTTAAGTAGCAAAAGTACAGTTCATTACAGTTGGTATCAGAGCCAGGTTTTCTTGTAAAGGGTTATGCCTACTGCCAGTCGCAAGAAGCTCACGAAGTCACACCTCAAGTCTGTAAGTTTTAAAGTTTCAAATTTATGTTATGTAGTAAGCATTAAGTTCTGATTTCAGCATGTGCATATTTTCAAGTTGTAGTAAGTGCATCTTATGTCATTTATATCATGTTCATGCATATTGGATTTACGTGTTGGGTAAATTATTGGAACAATATGCCTCCTAGATGTGCGGTTGACCGTGAAGCAAGGGACGAGGATAGAGAAGCTCGAGAGGAGAGGAGAGACGCTCCTCGACCTCCACCCCCACCTCCAGACATGCAGGCACAAATGCTTGCAGGTATGACGCAGTTCTTTCCGCAATTTACGGGGAAGCAGGCTACAACAGCGGGTGTAGGGGCGAGGCCCCAATCGAAAGCAGTGTATGAGAGGTTTAGGAGGATGAGTCCAAAGGAGTTCTCGGGTACCACTGTCCCGATGATAGCTGAAGGATGGATCAAATCCATTGAGGTAATATTCGACTTTATGGAACTGACTGATGCAGATAGAGTTAGATGTGCCACCTTCTTGTTGACTGGGGACGCTAGATTGTGGTGGGAGAGCGCATCAGTGGCAGTGAACTTGCAGACTTTGTCTTGGACTGGATTCAAGGAAGTGTTCTTTGCCAAGTACTTCACTGAGGAAGTACGCTCCCGCCTGACCAGGGAATTTATGACACTGAGGAAGGGGGACAGCAGCGTGGCAGACTTTTTCAGAAAGTTTGAGAGGGGGTGTTACTTCGTACCCCTCATTTCGAATGATGTCTAGGCAAAGATGAGACATTTCATGGATGGATTGCGGCCAATCTTGCGCCGTGATGTGAGGGTAGCTGGCCCCACTTCTTATGCAGTCGCCGTATCTAGGGCTTTGGCGGCAGAACAAGACCAGCGGGACATTGAGGCAGACAGTCAGGGCAAGAGGCCCTATCAGGCTCCACCGCAGCAGCAACAGCATCAGAGGCCTCAGTTCAAGAAATCTTACTAGGGGCAACTGAGAAAGAAACCATATCAGGGACCGCCGAAAGGCAAGGGTCCTATCCAGCAGCAGGGGGCGCTTCAGAGGCCCGGTAATTTTCCAGTGTGTCAGAAATGCAATCGCCAGCATCTCGGTCAGTGCTTATGGGGATCCGGAAATGTTTTAAATGTGGAGCTACGGACCACATGTTGAAAGAGTGCCCACATTGGAAGCAGCCAACCCAAAGGAGAGTATTCGCCATGCATGCCCAAGAGGCGAATCCAAACACTACCCTTTTGACTGGTAATTTATTTAATCTAGTACAGTATTGATTTCTTTGCCTTTCATGTTTAATTTTAATTGGGAATACTAGTGTTTTAGTTGGAATTGTGGGTGTCTTTGTTGCATGAGGTTTATGGTAGAATTTTTGGGATATAAGTTAGTTTGTTGTGCTAACGCATCTCAGGGAATATTTTCATAAAGAAATTAACCACGACGACACTGATAGATTCAGGAGCCACTCACTCCTTTATCTCGGAGACTTTTGCTAATCATCTGGACATCAAGTCCATTGACCTAGACATAAAGTTTTCGTGACAGTCCCATCCGGGGAAGAGGTGTTAGCAACTAGCGTGATCAGAGATATCGATCTGGAATTGCAGGGCCATCTAGTATATGCAGATTTGACTCTATTGCCGATGCAAGAGTTCGACATTATTTTGGGAATGGACTGGCTGACAAAGAACAGGGTTCTGATTGACTTCCAGAAAAGATCAGTATTGGTTAGGCCGTTGGGCATGGAACAGTTTCTATTTGAGCCAGACAGATGGAGAAGCTTCCCTCGCATGATTCCGTGCATGCAGGCGAGGAGGCTGGTTTCCAAGGGGTGTCAGGCCTTCTTGGCCAGTATTATTTCAGCGCCTGATGTGCCGACTCCATCTTTATCCGACGTGCCAGTAGTCAGTGAATTCCTAGACGTCTTCCCAGACGATGTTTCAGGTCTTCCACTAGAGAGAGAGGTGGAGTTTGCTATTGATCTCATGCCAGGCACAGTGCCAATCTCTAAGGCGCTGTACCGATTAGCTCCAACTCAGATCTTAGAGCTCCAGCAGCAGATTCAGGAGCTTCTCGACAAGGAATTCATTCGCCCAAGTTTCTCACCGTGGGGCGCGCCAGTACTCGTTGTGAAAAATAAGGATGGAAGCATGAGACTCTGCATCGATTACCGTGAGTTGAACAAGGTAACAATCAAGAATAATTACCCACTTCGTAGAATCGAGGACTTGTTTGATCAGTTGCAGGGAGCTACAGTGTTCTCTAAGATAGATCTTCGATCACGGTATCACCAGCTGAAGGTTAAGGATGCAGATGTTCACAAGACAGCCTTCAGGACGTAATATAGGCATTACGAGTTCTTAGTAATGCCTTTTGTATTGACGAATTCTCTAGCAATTTTCATGGATATCATGAACCGAGTATTTCAGCCTTTCCTTGACAAGTTTGTTATAGTTTTTATTGACGATATTCTCATATACTCGAAGAGCCGTGAGGAGCATAGCCAGCTTTTGAGGACAGTGTTGCAGGTTTTGCAGAGTCGCAAGTTATTTGCGAAGTTCAGTAAGTGCGAGTTTTGGTTGCAGAAAGTAGCGTTTGAAAGGGGATCGGTTACGGTGACCGGTAGCGCAACGAAGTTTAAAAATCGAATTTTTTTACAAGAAATTTCGGCCACCTACGAGATATTGTGTAGCAAATACAACAAACACCAAATAATGTCATACATAGGGTGCTTTAGAATTTACCTATCAATCACAAGGATTGATGTATGGCTCCAACTAAGGTGTAAACACCTTAGCTCTTCAATAGTAGAAACTATCTTCAAGCTTCCTTTGAGCACTCCTTGCTCAACTATTAAGCCCACCAACAACTAGGTAGATCCCCTCTTGATTTGCACTAGAAAACTAAGAGGATTTTTCAATGAGAATTATTTTATTTCCTCAACACTTGAAGAAGAAAAATGAGAGAAAAATGGAGGAGAGAACAACTCAAAAATTCGGACCATTGCATTGTGAATGAGGGGAAAGGGAGACTTGTCTTGGTTGTGGGAAAAGTAGAATAACTTTTTGCATGCCATGCCTTGATAACTCAAAAAGTAGTCTCCCAACCTTTCACCTCCCATGCATGCAAATATTATATGGTTTTTAAACAAATTAAAAACCCATGGACTTAATTTAATTATCTCAAAAAATTTTTAGACTAATTAAACATTACTTGAATTTGCTCAAGTCCACTAGTTAAATAATTTATTTCCAATTGAGCTCTACAAGGCCCAATGTTATTTAATTAATTCAACACTTGAATTAATTTAATTATTTGGACTCTACTAGGCCAACTAGTGTTTAAATAATTCAACATTTGAATTAATTTAATTTAGTCCATAATAATGTTTATGAAAATCACAATTTTCAAATACATTATTCACTTGGCCTACTTTTGATTTAGGAACAAATTCATAAATTAAAAGTTACATTTCTCTCATAGAAGTCATTCTTCTATTTTTCCTTACACTTATAAACTCATTTATAAGCCGTTCAACACATTGAACCATTTTAACTTCTCAACTGGATCTAGAAAGCTAGCACTTGAGTGGCCCTCAATGGCTCCTTGATACAACTAGCCATGGGTTCACATCTCCATGTGATTCGGACTTAACATGTGTTAGAGTAGATGCCCTGCAAGCCAACGGTTGGCTAGGGATTTTATTGACTCAGTTGTAATAAACAATATTTATTTTAATATAATTTAACTTTTAATGGTTTCGTTATACTTTATCTGTATACCCATGCAATCAGCATAGATAAAGTCCTTGATTATGATTTAATACAAATGAATCATAATTCGATGTTGAAACTCATTTGTAAACACTGCATATTCTAAATTCGTTCCTAGTCGATTCAGCCGCCTAAAACATGGATAAAGGTCGCTTGAGCTCGAGACTAGCATATGTGATGTTGTGTACTGCGTTTCTTGGTAAGGGCATGGAGATGTCCAAACATGCAGATGGGTAGTCATATGATGATTATACCGAACAACCCTCCCTCGGACTTTCCAAGTGGTTATCATTCATCGAGAGGATAAGTCCGTGGTTATGATTGTATACCATTAGTCCTTACGACCCGGGACAACACTGAGGCTCTATATGCTAGGGCTGTGCTTTGACTCGTTTACCGGCTCCAAGAGAGTCATCAGGTGGCGAGGTTGGGTACAGTTGCGACACATATAGGAGCCAGTGCATTGTAGTCGGGGATTCACCGCTCACCTACGGGTGTGGAAATCCTATGTGATCTAATGTAATAATAGTGTATGGAATCTCTGGCCAGAGTATGAGATGTACGTTAAAGAAGGAGTTCTCAATTAGTACATGCGATGCCACTATTATAGTTATCACATAGTTATCGAATTAATGTGCAACCCTCGATGAACCTATGGTTGCAGATTCGATCGGGATATATGAGATGAAGGGACCGTACTGTACGTTAATCATAATCGACTGGTTCTTGCAGGAACTATCAGTGATACCTAGGGGATCATGGGGCGATGCTACTAGACGCTCTTACCATGATCCGATGGGTGCAATCAGAAATGAGTTCTGACATTCTTGATCAAGGTGTTGATGAAAAGAATGGGGCTGACTAGTGTAACGCCCGAGATGTTATCAATTGTACGAGACCCCGAAAAGAAAATATTATTGTTGGCATTTTTGTAAATAAGTGGAAAAATACTTGAATTAAATTTGATGGCAATTTTGTAATTAAGTGGAAAAATATTTGAATTAAATTTGATGGCACTTTCGTAATTATTGAGGGAACAAATTGCAAATAGTGAAGAGTTCAGGGGCTAAAGTGCAATTTTGGGTTTAAGTGGACACTTGTCATGCCATGCAAGTTTGATATATATAGTGTCAAATTTCCTTCAACCCACAACAAGAAAGAACCGAGAGATGCTATGTGAAATTCTCAAGCTTCTTTGAATCTTAAACTTTTGATTTGGCAAGAAACGTTTATCAGAATTTCGATCCGGACACAGTACCGTACTCCTCTCGTTAAAGGCTTCGAAAGGACGTAAGTTTTGTTACGTTTTGACATATTTTGAAATTATGATATTGTCAGAATTGAATAGAAGTCATATATGTTGTTCTTGTGATATCAGACATTGTATAAACGAAACCGGATTGAAGAACGGACTGCGTATGTAATTGTTATGATTTTTGGAGTCGATTTGACTGAGATTCATATCAGATGTGTATTGTTATTGAGAGTATGAGTTGTACTGATACTGATTACGAAGTCTGGTATTATATTAGTGATGTTCGGACTGACGGGGTTATCGAGACTGTATTGTTATACCGTCGAAACATCAGTTAATTGATATTGATCAGATTCAGTAGTGATTTCGATTATATCGTGATATCGTCGATATGGATTAGATTGTATCTCAATTGACATTTATTAGATTATGTGTTTTGATTTGAGTATTGATCAGAACAGATTCTGAATTGAGTTGTTTATTGATACTATATCTGTTCGATATTGTTATTACCAGATTGAGAATGGACCGAGACAGAGTCGGGACTTCTTCTGCTTCTGAGCGAGAAGATAAAGGTATAAATTAATGTTGAGTTGGGATGACACAACTCGAGTGAGGTTTGACTCGAGTTTCCCTAAATCACATACTTTACTCATTGCATTGATATCTGCATTGAGTTGATTGATATACTTGTTCTCTTGAATTATAGATAACAGGTGTTAGATGAGTAATCTTGTGACAGAAGTGCCTGATAGTGGTGGGATTACCACGGGCACATTGCACGATGTCATGAGATATTGTATTGGCGGAAGTGCCATAGTCTGTCAATGGATAATTGGCTATCGATGTGGATAGAATTATAGCTCCTTCTATTACTGGTGATCAGTATTGTATCGATGTGGATAGAATTATAACTTCTTCTATTACTATTGATCGATGTTATATCGATGTGGATAGAATTGGAGTTTCTTCTATTACTGGTGATCGATACTATACTGATGTGGATAGAAACAGAGCTTCTTCTATTACTGGTGATCGATGTTATATCGACGTGGATAGAACTGGAGTCTTTCTATTACTGTTGGTCGATATGGAATGCCAATGTCTAGAAACCGGGATCCCTAGGCTAGGACATGAGTCTAGTCTAAAACGTGGAGTCACGAGTCTGAGTGACAATTATATTGATTTATATTTATTGATGTTGATTATGTTCCTGAATATGGTTCATGTTCCTTGCTGTTCCTGATATTGGTACAGGTTTAGAATAGGAGTTATTCTTGATATTGATTATGTTCCTGATTAGGGTACATGTTTAGAATATGATTTATTCTTGTTATTATTTCATGTCATGATTTTGATATGGGATATGATTTTCTGTTATATGCTTTTATATTGTTTATATGATTGCATGTATACATGATTTATACTGAGATATTTATATCTCACCGAAGTTTTCCGGCTGTTGTCTTGTTTGTATGTGTGCATGACAACAGGTGGGACAGGATAAGGGTCAGGAAGAGAACGAGGCTGGACTAGATAGCGTGGAGATCCGGGCTTCAGAAGCAACTTAGGATTCAGTACTGATATGTAATTGAACCTAGTTGGATTATTGTAGATCATACAATAATTATATGTTATGTTTAATATGTAATTTGAATTTAATTACATTACGTTTCCGCTTTGCATTTTAAAAAAAAAAATTAGACCATGTTTATACTAATTGATTAATTAGTCATAATTATGATTTAGAACGTGATTAACGTCCGGGTCCCCACAACATGTGGTATCAGAGCTATAGGTCCTTGAACTGTAGGTTCCTTAGCACTGAGATAGAAGAGAGTGAGCGGGGTAGATTGAGTTTTCTTACCTGCGTTTGATTGCTAGCATGTGATTGATTATAATGTGGAGTTACATTGTGTATGCTAGCATGATATTATGTTTTACTGCCTGGACTTATATGGCATATGATTGAATATAATGTTGAAATTACATTGTATATGCTAAGATTTCAGTATGTTTTTACTGTATATTAAGCTAAATGTTACCTGAATATCTGAGTTGATTTGGTAATATGTATTATTGAAACTAGATCAGAACCAATTCTTGATCAGAGGTAAGCTGATAGGATTGGGATTGAGACGGACTTGTCTCCTGTTACTACTAACATCTCTGATTATTAGATATTCCTCCTAGAAGGATTCCAGAAAGGGGTAGTACTTTGTCTGATCAGATAGATGTATCAGAAACCCAGATGGAGATAAAGTTGAGAGAGTTCCAGTCACTGCAGCCGCCGATTCTGAGTGGTATCGAGACGTCTGAAGGTTGTGAAAACTGGGTTGATGACATAGAAATCCTGTGTGATTTAGTTGATTGTACAGATGAACAGAGAGTTAAACTTGTATTCCATCAGTTACAAGAGGCCGCCAGGAGTTGGTGGATTACAACCAAAGGAATACTAGAACTGCGTGGTACTGTGATCACATGGGAAGTCTTTTAAGCTGAATTTTATCGAAGATTCTTCTCAGGATCGTACCGAGAGGAGAAGAAAGTAGAATTTGAGAATTTAAGCCAAGGGCAACTGAATATTGAAGAGTATGTTGATAAATTCTCTACTCTACTACGTTTTGTTCCTCATGTAGCTAGGAATGATGAAGCTGTAACGGCTCAGTTCGTCATAGGATTGAACTCGGAGATAGTTGCATTGATGAATATGCAGCGGCCGTACCATTTTGCTGATATCCTGAGTAGAGCGAAGAGAGCGGAGACGAGTCTGATTAGACAACTAAAAAAGTTGTGTGCGGTGCAACCCCAGACACAGCAACCTTCTCTCCGGATTGATTGCGGTAGTACGAGTGGAAAGCAGGAGTTGCTGAAAGCTCGAAAGAAACAGTTTAATAAAGTAGGAGGTGGACCGAGTGGTTCATCTAGCTCCAGTGGCTCTAGCCCGAATTATACTGGAGTTTATTGCAGGAATTGCAGTGGGAGACATTCCCCGGAGCTATGCCATGGAGTGACTGGTCGGTGCAACTTCTGTAAACAGCAAGGACACTTTGCTAGAGTCTGTCCACAGAAGGGTTCCCGAAGATTTCAGGGAGCAGGATCATCTGGGGGTGGTGATCGAGGAACAGACCCAGGATATACTGGATGATACCGTAACAGGTACTGATCTTTTATGATTATGATGCATAGGTATTGATATATACGAATGCATTCGTGATGTTATCTTTGACTGAGTTGCATTGATATATGTTGTACCTGTTGGGTCTGTATTACTGAAGTATTGACCTTTATACCTTTTGGGGAAAAGAATTGATAACAGTGAATTCTGTGATATATTATATACGACAGTAAGTTGAGAATAAAAACGAATTAAATTGTGTTGTACTTGTGTTGCCTAATTCGGATTACGTTATTGATATTGATATATATATCGAACAAGTACAGAGCTATTTTAGATTCTTGCCAGGAGATGGTAAGATTCAGACCTGAAATGGCCAAAAAAATGAATGATATACGGTAAGGATTCTTGATTTTGAATTCCTTGATATCCGTATTATATATGATTCGATGATTATCGAAAGGAATGGAGTAATTCCTCGTATATACGTTGATTACTAAAGATGAGCCTATCAGGAATTGATTTACTAGTAGCAGGAAGTTTGCTATAGTCTTGCAGATGAGATTTTAGGTTTGTCCTGTATCAAGGAGAATGATTTAAGCCTTGATGTGATTCCAGGTATTGGTTTCATTTTAGAATTTCTTAGAGACTGATACTGATTGAATTGAGAGAATTGAGATATCAGTTGAAAGATTTATTGCCTGAAGAGTTAGAGTTACATCTGATTATATGTTTCTCTGTAAAGTACTTCAGTTCCAATTATGGGTTGATAAATCCTGTGCTCGGAAGTGTTCTGATGATATATGCTCGTTTTATCTATGATATTTTGATATATTCGCAGCGTATGATTGATTGAATCGGACCGTTGACAGTTGTATTAAATATTCTGGGAACTGAGATTGTTATATACAGAATTGTTCGGATATGAATCGGGATCAGAGTCTGTGATATCTGAAGATGGTATACTGATTGATTGTAGCACAGTGAGACCGTGATCAGTGGCTGAGAACGACATTGAATATGGCAGAATTTTCGAAATGTCAGAAATTGCGTTCTATGCAGTTATTAGATCAGTATTACGTATTGATATTTTGAATCTGATCGGATATTATTATCATTCCAAGTCCGTGTTTGATACCGATTGTTATGAATCGTTGAGCTTATATGCAGTTCAGTCGAGTCAGAACTGATTTTGAAAATTCAGCAGTTCAGAAGTTTGGCCAGACTGTTCAGAACTTGATTTTGATAGTCAGAACCGAATACCAGGTAGGTATTTTCTTTAATTTATATTATTAACTGATTTGTTTGTGTCAGATATTCGAAGTTGAAATGACAGGTATTGTCAGATGCACACAGTAGTAGATTCAGTATTATTCTGGTAACAGGAAATGTGTGATAATTCGAATACACAGTTTTGATATAAACAGATGAAATCAGTTATGTCAGAAATTGTATTGAAATGTCTAAATCGCTGACAGATGAAGACAGAAAGATAGAAATTTGTAGATTAATGATCTTGAGTATTGATTTCTAAATAGAAATGGGAGTACATTTCTATGGATTGTGTGATGACACTACTGCAATCTGGCCAAGATAGTAATTGTGATTGAACGATTGTTCAAATCTGTCCATGTTATATTATACAGGAAGAGATACAGACATGACCAGATGATGGGGATTTATGTTAGAAACAGAGGTTAGATGTATTGAGTGCCAAAGTTAATTATGTCAGACTGTGATTTTCGTTTGATTTTATACTTGTGGCTGAGTGCATGAAATGATATTTCATCTATAATTTATAGATTGACAGATAGTCGGAGTGAACTATCTAGATACTGGAGAATATCCAGGAAATGTAGTGCTGGATTATAGCACTAGTTGACATGATTCATTGTCACTTTTGAATTATTGTACGATAATAACTACTAAACGAGTATCGAATTAGCTTGAGTTAAAGTATTGTACAGTGAAAACTGTTATTTTCCTTCTTATAGGAATGATATTGCAGTAATGCCTGAGATTGAATTTGATAGGATCAGATATCTGATAAGAAAAATGAAACTGATTCAGAAGAAATGAGGATAGTTCAGAATACGTAGACTATTAGGCCAATGTCGGACGATGACTGTTGGTATTTGAAGCCGAAGATTGAATATATCTTTAACTAAGAATAACAAATTTGGTAGCAGATGCCAATACTGATTTGTTATGAACTAGAGATTGGCATATACGGATGTTGTATAGCCATTGTTCTGAGATTGATTTTATCACAAGTAATGTTATTGATATGAGCTTATTGCAATTGCTGTAGATCTCCTTCTTGTATCTGATTTGAGATATGATATGATTATCAGTATAACACAAGTTAAGTGTTTGTGATTTCGGGGACGAAATCATGTCTCAGAGGGGGAGAATTGTAAGGCCCGAGATGTTATCAATTGTACGAGACCCCGAAAAGAAAATATTATTGTTGGCATTTTTGTAAATAAGTGGAAAAATACTTGAATTAAATTTGATGGCAATTTGGTAATTAAGTGGAAAAATATTTGAATTAAATTTGATGGCACTTTCGTAATTATTGAGGGAACAAATTGCAAATAGTGAAGAGTTCAGGGGCTAAAGTGCAATTTTGGGTTTAAGTGGACACTTGTCATGCCATGCAAGTTTGATATATATAGTGTCAAATTTCCTTCAACCCACAACAAGAAAGAACCGAGAGATGCTATGTGAAATTCTCAAGCTTCTTTGAATCTTAAACTTTTGATTTGGCAAGAATCGTTTATCATAATTTCGATCCGGACACAGTACCCGTACTCCTCTCGTTAAAGGTTTCGAAAGGACGTAAGTTTTGTTACGTTTTGACATATTTTGAAATTATGATATTGTCAGAATTGAATAGAAGTCATATATGTTGTTCTTGTGATATCAGACATTGTATAAACGAAACCGGATTGAAGAACGGACTGCGTATGTAATTGTTATGATTTTTGGAGTCGATTTGACTGAGATTCATATCAGATGTGTATTGTTATTGAGAGTATGAGTTGTACTGATACTGATTACGAAGTCTGGTATTATATCTGTGATGTTCGGGCTGACGGGGTTATCGAGACTGTATTGTTATACCGTCGAAACATCAGTTAATTGATATTGATCAGATTCAGTAGTGATTTCGATTATATCGTGATATCGTCGATATGGATTAGATTGTATCTCAATTGACATTTATTAGATTATGTGTTTTAATTTGAGTATTGATCAGAACAGATTCTGAATTGAGTTGTTTATTGATACTATATCTGTTCGATATTGTTATTACCAGATTGAGAATGGACCGAGACAGAGTCGGGACTTCTTCTGCTTCTGAGCGAGAAGATAAAGGTATAAATTAATGTTGAGTTGGGATGACACAACTCGAGTGAGGTTTAACTCGAGTTTCCCTAAATCACATACTTTACTCATTGCATTGATATCTGCATTGAGTTGATTGATATACTTGTTCTCTTGAATTATAGATAACAGGTGTTAGATGAGTAATCTTGTGACAGAAGTGCCTGATAGTGGTGGGATTACTACGGGCACATTGCACGATGTCATGAGATATTGTATTGGCGGAAGTGCCATAGTCTGTCAATGGATAATTGGCTATCGATGTGGATAGAATTATAGCTCCTTCTATTACTGGTGATCAGTATTGTATCGATGTGGATAGAATTATAACTTCTTCTATTACTGTTGATCGATGTTATATCGATGTGGATAGAATTGGAGTTTCTTCTATTACTGGTGATCGATACTATACTGATGTGGATAGAAACAGAGCTTCTTCTATTACTGGTGATCGATGTTATATCGACGTGGATAGAACTGGAGTCTTTTCTATTACTGTTGGTCGATATGGAATGCCAATGTCTGGAAACCGGGATCCCTAGGCTAGGACAGAGTCTAGTCTAAAACGTGGAGTCACGAGTCTGAGTGACAATTATATTGATTTATATTTATTGATGTTGATTATGTTCCTGAATATGGTTCATGTTCCTTGCTGTTCCTGATATTGGTACAGGTTTAGAATAGGAGTTATTCTTGATATTGATTATGTTCCTGATTAGGGTACATGTTTAGAATATGATTTATTCTTGTTATTATTTCATATCATGATTTTGATATGGGATATGATTTTCTGTTATATGCTTTTATATTGTTTATATGATTGCATGTATACATGATTTATACTGGGATATTTATATCTCACCGGAGTTTTCCGGCAATTGTCTTGTTTGTATGTGTGCATGACAATAGGTGCGACAGGATAAGGGTCCGGAAGAGAACGAGGCTGGACTAGATAGCGTGGAGATCCGGGCTTCAGAAGCAACTTAGGATTCAGTACTGATATGTAATTGAACCTAGTTGGATTATTGTAGATCATACAATAATTATATGTTATGTTTAATATGTAATTTCAATTTAATTACATTACGTTTCCTGCTTTGCATTTTAAAAAAAAAATTTAGACCATGTTTATACTAATTGATTAATTAGTCATAATTATGATTTAGAACGTGATTAACGTCCGGGTCCCCACAACTAGGGTAAGCCCGAATAAGAATAAATGTTATTCTGAATCACAAGGAGTTGTGAACCCACGGCTAGCTGTATCCCTGAACCATTGAGGGTCACACAAGTACTGGATTGTTTGTTCCCGTTGAGAGAATAAATTCAAGAAGTTGAATTTATATTATATAGTAAATTCAAGGAGTTGAATTTATGATAATTAAATTTTGAGAGAATAAATTCAAGGAGTTGAATTTATAAAATTTGAGAATTTAATTTATTAAACTCAAATGTTGGGTTTATTAAATATCAAATTTTTGGAGGTGATAAAAATTCAAGGAGTTGAATTTATAATTTAAATAATAAATTCAAGTGTTGAATTTATAATGTATTTAATTTATTAAGCTCAAAAGTTGAGTTGATTAATTAATAAATTAAATATGGTGGGTATTATGTTTAATGGACTTGTAGGAGTACAAGTCCAACATAATAAATAATTAAAGTTTTAATGGGCTTTAATTAAATTAATTAAACTAGTTGGACTAGCCCAATTGATTAAATCAAGTCTATTAATGTTAATTATGTAATTAGGGTATAATTTAATTATAAATAAGATAATGAAAGAAAAACCCTAATGACCCCCACCACTTGAATTTACGTGAGCCTCCAAGCCTCCATTCTTAAAAAGAAAAAAGGTTGATTCACGTGAATTTCTAAAACTCCTCCCAAAATTTTGGCCAACTTTTCAAGAGAAGGAAAATTTGAGCCATCTCTCGATTAATTTCTCTTCTACGCAAAACTTCTTCCAAATTTTCTAGTGTAATTTGGAAGATGATCAAACAATTCAGTCGTGGACCTGATTAGACGAAACGAAAGGAGTCTCTTGAAGAAAGTTCGTAGGGATTCATCAAGAGCCAGATATGTTATACTGGATCGGTTGGTGTCCAGTGATTTAATTCACAAAGGTATAACAATTCTAACATCCTATGTATGTTTTTGATAAAATCATACGAGCGTCCAAACATATTTTGATTGTCAAAATAAAATAAAATTTTTAAAACTTCCGCTGCGTTTGGGCGTGTAGAAAACCGTGATCCAACAGTGGTATCAGAGCCAGGTTTTTTTCTAAATCGTATGGTTTTGAATATTGAATAATTTATTTCTAACCACACAAGAAAATTTTTCAGAAAATTTAGCACCACGAAAATTTATTTTTCAGATTTTCAAAAAAAAAAAAAATTAAATCTGTCCGGAACTGTTCCGAGCAGTCCGTGCGCGCAGGGCCGCGCACGGCAGCGCGCACCGTGCCCGACGCCTGCGCGCACCGTGCCCGCGCAGGCGCCGGACGCCAGCGCGCACCGTGCTAGCGCAGGCGACGGACGCCTGCGCGCGGCGTCGGCGCACCTGTGCGCGCAGAGCGCGCACAGGGCCGCTGCCGCTGCCCGAAAAGTTCGGGCAGCGGGCGCGCGGCTGCCCGGGAGCGTCTCGGGAAGCGCGCTGAATAATGGGCTTGAATTGTTTGGGCCTAGGGTGCGATTTTCTGATTTTTCAAATTTTTCGGTAAAATTGATATTTTTGAAAATTGGTTCAATTTTTATTTTGGAAATTAATTTTTTGAAAAATTAATAATTTTCTTGTGAAATAAATAATTAGAATATTATTTTAATTATTTATGGTAAAAATGAGTTTTTACAAGAGATCAATTATTATTGATTTAATTGGAAATTAAATAAAGGAGTTTATTTAATTTATTAAATCTTTTAATAATTGTGGTGGTTAGTGATAAAATTATTAGATATATGATTTATCAATTAATTAAATTGTTTAATTAAACTGATGTTAATATTAGATATTAAATGCATGAAGGATGATCGAGAGCCTTGACCAATGTGTTAGGTGTATGTTAGGATATTTTACTGTTTTGTTCATTTTGTTAATATTTGATATTATTAAAGTGGATCTGGTTTATGGCCCGTTCCCACCCCATGAGATGTATCCCTTATGTTCCATGGCTATTTAAATGTAATTACTAGAAATAGTGGGAGATCAAGACTGGAAGATGGTGGGCCCGATGATCAAGATGAAGACATGTAAAATA
The DNA here is from genome assembly GCF_022965805.1 of Primulina eburnea. Classification (NCBI taxonomy): domain Eukaryota; kingdom Viridiplantae; phylum Streptophyta; class Magnoliopsida; order Lamiales; family Gesneriaceae; genus Primulina; species Primulina eburnea. The sequence continues at coordinate 19,846,193 of NC_133112.1, read as the reverse complement.
TTAGAAGCTCTTGTAATAGTTGCATTTGCATCCCTGCATTCACCTAGGTTTTCGACCTGGATCCATGTTTGGCTCACATGGATCTAATAGTGTTGGCAATCGATCATCCTTATTTATTGTTGAATGTCATATTATGATATATGTGATATATAGTAGTATGCATGCATGTATATTATTAGATAATATAGTTGCATGAATCCGGCAAACATACAAACATGGCACGCGATTTTTTAAAATAAAATGATGAGACAATTTTAAAATTAAAATCCCTCATTTTGAATATGATTCAAAATTTATATCAAACCGAAAAAGTAAAAATTAAAAGAGTTTAATTTTTCCTTGCCTTCCATCAACCGTGGTTGCATGTTGATCGCTACCCGCGGACAGTGTCTGGCTCATATTATTGGGGAGGCCTGGACGCCGGAAAGCTGTGACTTCCACCGGACATATGATGTGAATTGAGTGGAACTCCCATGACTTCGGCTCATATTATTGGGGGAACTCATGGCGACCGTCTACTACAATTCAATATTGATGGGTCGGTTTGACACGCGAAAATAAACGGCGTCATATTATTGGGCCCTTATTAAACGTGAGGCAAAACACGCGGAGGTTGCATAGGGATGCAATTGGATTCTACCTTTTAGAAATTATAATTGGCTGATATTATTCGGGATTATAATTGGCTAATTGGACTCTACGTGCCCACTAAGGAAATACGATTTCCCTTTTTCATCAGAGGGTGGTGGAAATGTCAAAATAGTGGGAGGGAGATTTATAAAATAAAATCCATATTTTATATCTTAAAATTATTTTAAAATAATCAGCAACCATTATTCTGTTTCCGTATCAGTATATTTTCGATTTCGTCACGTAATACATTTCTGTTATTAACTAGCTAACCGAATCTAATTTTCAAGACTGGTTGGGAAATTGTTCTGAATTCGGAGAAAATGACATACACACTAATGTCAGTCTTGTTGAACTGACAAAGCATGCAAGATGGTAGGACCATAGTGTGCAAGCTAAAGTGTGATGTGCTCGCTTCTATGTCAAATGAACTGTAGGGACAGTTTGAGGATATGTTGAATGTTGCTGATATTCAAATGCATGTGCAAGAGTTGCATGGTGCATGAAACTATGCACACCATTTTAAAAGCTCATGACTACATGCATGCAAGATGGGGCTTTGGCCCATGAGCATGGTGTACGTATGACTGGGCTTGCTAAGAATGTGGTGGGCCTGGAATATGTGATTCCTAATGAGTTACTAGATAACATCAATTTGTTGTCTTTATCTTCCTCATTTGACGGGGTTATGGTGAACTTTAATTTGAATAAGATAGATGATAGCCTTGAAGAGCTAGTCAATACGCTTATAACTTATGAGATCACCATAAAACATGGAATTGTTATTTTTCTTATGGCCCTCTCGTCAGACGAAAATGGCCCACAAGGTAAGGGAAATAAATGTTCTGCCCCTCACAAGAAAAACAATCCCAATAAGAGGCAAACTCTGAAAGACACTTAAAAGGCCTACAAAGCCCGATAAGTTAGAACATATTTATTTCACTGCATGAAGTCCGGACATAAGAAATTATATGTGCCAGAAATGTTCTGGAAATGATAAGTGAATGTCCAAGTAAACATTAATTCAACAACAAACAAAAGAAAGTTAGATGATCCAAATCCCACACAAATATGGCACGCTAGACTATGTCACATTTCCCAAAGAAGGATGCACAAACTAGTGGGAGAAGACATGTTTGACTTGTCAGACATAAATTCTCTACTTACTTGTAAGTCCTGTCTAAAAGGAAAATTGACCAAGACTCCATTCAATGAAAACGTGGAACGTGCGCATGGTCTACTAGATTTGATCCAAACAGACGTTTGTGGCCCGCTAAGTGTTAGCACAAAATATGGGCAAACCTACTTCGTTATCCTTACTGATGACCATTCGAGGTATGGCTATGTTTATGAAACACAAATCTGAAGCATTTGAATGGTTCAAAGAATTCAGATCTGAAGTAGAAAAATCAGCTAGAAAGAAGTATTAAGGCACTTCGATCTGATCGAGGTGGAGAATACTTGAGTGCTGAATTTTGGGTTATCTAAAAGAGAATGTGATTCTCTCATAGTGGACTCCACCAGCAACACCACAATTGAATGGTGTTTATGAACGTCGTAACCGAACCTTGTTGGACATGGTTCGATCCATGATGGGATTCACTGAATTGCCTACATCGTTTTGTTTTGCGCTTGAAACTGCGGCAATGTTGTTGAATGATGTCTATACTAGAGCAGTGGATAAAACACCATATGAGATATGGATGGGAAAAAAATCTCAAATATTCTTACGAGAGAATATGGGGATGTCCTGCTTACGTGAAGCAGACAGTGGGAGACAAATTGGATAGTAGATCCACTTTGTGCTACTTTGTAGGATATCCAAAGAATTCTGTTGGATATCATTTCTATCATCCCAATGAAGCAAAAGTGTTTGTTTCAAAAATGCCACCTTTTTTGAAAAATAGTTTCTATTAGATAGAAAAGGCAAGATGATAGATGTAGTAGCCCGAATTCCAAATTGGGTAATTAACGGAGTAATGGTGATTAAGAAGGTTTAAGGTATAATTTTGGCTATGGTCATGATCGGACGGACCGAAGAGGGTTCGGAAGCACCGAAGAGTTCGGACGATCCGAAGTGTAGTTCGGTGAATCCGATCATAGGTGTCAAGTGTGGATCGACACGTCATTTTTCCATGCATGTTCGGACGGTCCGAAGTGTATGATCGGAGGATCCGATCATGAGCTGTCAAGAGCCAATGGACACGTAGCGTTCGGACGTTCCGAAGTGTTGTTCGGAGGATCCGTACATGGCCTATAAATAGTGCTCGGATTTCTCATTTGTGACTTGCCAATTCATGATTTTGCCTCATAGTTGAGAGGATTTGGAAGGTTTCTAGGGTTAGTTGTTGGTCGAGCGATAGCCAAGAGCTGCCAGGAGTAGTAGCGTAGCGGCGCCTAAGTTTCAAGGCAATCGACATCAAAGGGCTGTCGACGGACGAAGGTAAACCCTAAACCTTTGGTAGTACTAGGGAGTACTGGTTTTGCTAGTCGAGCATGGTAGTATTGATTGAGTATGCTTTTGATGCGTAGGCTTGTGCTAGACCTGATCAGCGGTGTTGCGTAAGGCTAGGCTTGCTGTGATAGAGGTACGAAAGTACTATCCGAGATATCCTGGTTGAGTATACATTCATATATGTGTTGCATGAGTATTTGCTGCATTGTTATATGTCATATGATGCATGCTATTATGTCACGAGTTATGATGCATATTGCATATCATGTTGAGCCGTATCTCCTTCGAGATAGCCTTTACTGTTGAGCTGTATCTCTTTCGAGATAAGCTATATCTTGGGGCCGCTCAGCCCTGTCTTGTGGACGCATGGACACCGAGAGTACACAGTGGCCGACGGGTCGGGAGGGCTTCGGTGGTCCGGGACATTTTAGGTCCACGTCTGTCTTGTAGTGGATGCAGTGACCCAGAGGTTGGACCGCGCGGCACTATCCACTTGGCGCCTCTAGACTGAGCATTTTGAGATCCTTTGTGATTCCTATTTCTTGACTACCCTGGTATCATATCATAGCATGTGCATTTCATATAGGTTTGTATACTCATACTTTTGTACTGGGCGTTCTTATCGCTCACGTCCTCGGTTTTGTTTATCTTGGACACCCCATTCCCACGGGGCAGGCCTCAGGTTGGATGGCTCAGGAGGAGCAGGAGGAGGACGTTGAGTAGCTGGTTGGTTTAGTTTTCAGTGTTTTCCATTTGATTCGATTGGTTGTACTGGATATTTCATTTTGAGTTAGTCTAGACTTCGATTTCGATTGGGTTGTATAACTATTGTTGTTGGCCATATTTCCGCTGTTATCTCTGATTATAATTAATTAGATTAGTTGCATGCTTAGTTCTCAACTAGTAGGTGATTCTGGAACGGGTCACTACATTTATGGTATCAGAGCATGCGTACGATTTTGGGATATAGATTCTGTTTTGGGATGTTTCGTGGACCATTTTACCATTTCCCCTATTCTATCTTGTAGCGATGGCTGACCACTTTGATAACGAGAGTAGTCAGGGGAGTGTAGGTCGTTGGGGCGACCAGGATGATCATAGGCGTCATCGTGAGCATCGTCATCGTCGGGATGGTCCTAGGCGTTTTGAGTTGCATCGTTTTATTCAGATGGGGCCTAAGCCTCTAGTCGGTGGAGAGACTCCCGATGATGCTGAGGACTGGTTAGAGCGCATGGAGAGTTGTTTCCGTGCATTTCAGTGCACCGAGGAGCAGAAGATAGAGACCCTTAGCTTTCTTCTCGAGGGCCGTGCGCGCAAGTGGTGGCGATCGACTTCTGCGCCGATAGTCCAGTCCCAGGGTAGGGTGACTTGGGCCGATTTCCGTGCAGCTTTCATGCAGCTGTATTTTCCTCCAGCCCTTCGCCAGGCGAAGACGATTGAGCTCCTGAACCTTAAGCAGGGGAGTATGTCTGTTGATGAGTATCAGCAGAAATTCTTCGAGTTGTTACCCTTCGCTCCTCATATCAGTGGCAGTTCTGAGGCCAAGTATGACCATTTCCTCCAGGGTCTTAACCAGGAGATCTTTGATCGAGTCACTGTCTGTGATAATCCTACTTCTTATGATGGGTTAGTGAACCGGTGTCGCCAGGCAGAGATCAGTCTCCAGCGTGGTAGGGCTATTCTTTCTTCTTCTAGACCTCCGAGTATTTGAGCCCTAGGTCTCAGTCGTTCAAGAAATCTGGTTCTTCTTCTTCTGGATCTGGATCACGGTCTAGCGGTGTTTTCCGCTTTGGTGATAAGAAGGATGCTTGTGTGCATTGTGGAAAGAACCATCCCTCGGAGCAATGCCGATCAGTCGCGGGAACTTGTTTTCAGTGCGGAGAGATGGGGCATATTAAGAAGTATTGTCCTCAGTTGCGAGGTGGAGCAGGACCTGGTTCCGGATCACAGACGACTGTTCAGCAGAGGAGGCAGGGTCAGGCAGTGGGTAGTTCGAATCTTCGACCTCGTGCCCAAAGTCAGGTATTTGCGCTGAACCAGGATCAGGCTGCAGATGACTGAGAGAGTCATAGCAGGTACTTTTCGTTTATGCGGTATTCCTGCTTTTGTTCTTATTGATACCGGAGCATCGCATTCATTCATTTCTGCACGATTTGTTACGCGTCATAAGTTACTGTATGTTTCTCTTGATGTCATTCTTTCCGTTTCTACTCCGATGGGTCATTCGGTTTTAGCCAAGCGTCTAGTGATGGGTTGTCCCTTAGATTTTGAGGGTAACGATGTTGTTATTTTCGTTTTGTTCATCCTCTAAACTTGATTTCGAGGACGAAATCGTTTTAAGGGGGGGAGAATGTAGTAGCCCGAATTCCAAATTGGGTAATTAACGGAGTAATGGTGATTAAGAAGGTTTAAGGTATAATTTTGGCTATGGTCATGATCGGACGGACCGAAGAGGGTTCGGAAGCACCGAAGAGTTCGGACGATCCGAAGTGTAGTTCGGTGAATCCGATCATAGGTGTCAAGTGTTGATCGACACGTCATTTTTCCATGCATGTTCGGACGGTCCGAAGTGTATGATCGGAGGATCCGATCATGAGCTGTCAAGAGCCAATGGACACGTAGCGTTCGGACGTTCCGAAGTGTTGTTCGGAGGATCCGAACATGGCCTATAAATAGTGCTCGGATTTCTCATTTGTGACTTGCCAATTCATGATTTTGCCTCATAGTTGAGAGGATTTGGAAGGTTTCTAGGGTTAGTTGTTGGTCGAGCGATAGCCAAGAGCTGCCAGGAGTAGTAGCGTAGCGGCGCCTGAGTTTCAAGGCAATCGACATCAAAGGGCTGTCGACGGACGAAGGTAAACCCTAAACCTTTGGTAGTACTAGGGAGTACTGGTTTTGCTAGTCGAGCATGGTAGTATTGATTGAGTATGCTTTTGATGCGTAGGCTTGTGCTAGACCTGATCAGCGGTGTTGCGTAAGGCTAGGCTTGCTGTGATAGAGGTACGAAAGTACTATCCGAGATATCCTGGTTGAGTATACATTCATATATGTGTTGCATGAGTATTTGCTGCATTGTTATATGTCATATGATGCATGCTATTATGTCACGAGTTATGATGCATATTGCATATCATGTTGAGCCGTATCTCCTTCGAGATAGCCTTTACTGTTGAGCTGTATCTCTTTCGAGATAAGCTATATCTTGGGGCCGCTCAGCCCTGTCTTGTGGACGCATGGACACCGAGAGTACACAGTGGCCGACGGGTCGGGAGGGCTTCGGTGGTCCGGGACATTTTAGGTCCACGTCTGTCTTGTAGTGGATGCAGTGACCCAGAGGTTGGACCGCGCGGCACTATCCACTTGGCGCCTCTAGACTGAGCATTTTGAGATCCTTTGTGATTCCTGTTTCTTGACTACCCTGGTATCATATCATAGCATGTGCATTTCATATAGGTTTGTATACTCATACTTTTGTACTGGGCGTTCTTATCGCTCACGTCCTCGGTTTTGTTTATCTTGGACACCCCATTCCCACGGGGCAGGCCTCAGGTTGGATGGCTCAGGAGGAGCAGGAGGAGGACGTTGAGTAGCTGGTTGGTTTAGTTTTCAGTGTTTTCCATTTGATTCGATTGGTTGTACTGGATATTTCATTTTGAGTTAGTCTAGACTTCGATTTCGATTGGGTTGTATAACTATTGTTGTTGGCCATATTTCCGCTGTTATCTCTGATTATAATTAATTAGATTAGTTGCATGCTTAGTTCTCAACTAGTAGGTGATTCTGGAACGGGTCACTACAATAGAACTTGAAGAAATTCAAGATACTCCCTCAACTATAGTAGTTGAACCTAATTTCCAATAACCAGTAGTTGAAGTACAAGCTCCTAAAAAGTCTGATAGGGTTATTAGACCACCTGGAAGATATACGCTTCTTCATGAACAAAGTCATGATGAGTCTTGTGTTGGATATGATCCAATAAACTTTAAGGAAGCAATATCTTATACTGATTCAACCAAATGGCTTGAAGCCATGCAGTTAAAAATGGACTCTATGTATTCAAACCAATTCTGGACATTGGTGAATCAACCTGAGGGAATCGTTCCTATTGGGTGCAAATGGATCTACAAAAGAAAGCTTGGGGCGAATGGGAAGGTAGTGACCTTCAAAGCAAGACTGGTTGCAAAAGGTTATACTCAAAGGCAAGTAGTTGACTATGAGGAAATTTTTTCACCAGTTGCTATGTTTAAGTCCATTAGTACTAGCCATAAAAGCATGGTATGACTATGAGATATGGCAAATGGATGTAAAGACTACATTCCTCAATGGAGACATGAAAGAAGAAATTTATATGTCTCAACCTGAGGGATACACATCAGTAGGAAGTGAGCATAAGGTATGCAAACTTCAGAGATCAATATATGGTCTCAAGCAGGCGTCAAGGAGATGGAACCTCAGATTTGATAGCACTATCAAAGAGTTTGGTTTTGTTAAGAATCGTGAGGAACCATGCGTGTACAAGAAAGTTAGTGGGAGTGCTGTGACATTCCTAGTATTTTATGTTTATGATATCCTACTCATTGAGAATGATGTAGGATTACTGCAATCAACTAAAGTATGGTTAGCAAGTAAATTCTCCATGAAAGATATGGGTGAAGCATCCTATGTATTGGGAATACAAATCTATAGAGATAGATCTAAAGGTATGCTAGGACTCACCCAAGCCACTTATATCAATACCATTCTGAAGCGATTCTCTATGGAAGAGTCCAAGAGAGGATACTTACCAATGTGTCATGGTATTACTCTATCTAATGCAATGTGGCCCAAGACTGATGGAAAGATAGAGATGATGACACGTATTCCATATGCGTCAGCTATTGGTAGTATCATGTATGGTATAATATCGACATGTCCCGATGTTGCTTACGCTTTGAGTGTTACAAGCAGATATCAGGCGAACCCTGGTCCAATGAGTTGGAAAGCCGTGAAAGATATTCTTAAGTGCTTGAGAAGCACTAAGAACTTGTTCATGGTTTATGGGGATGGAGAATTGAAATTGGAAGGCTACACTGATTCTAGCTTCCAATGTGACGTAGATGATTCGAAAACGACCTTTGATTTTGTATTCATGCTATATGGTGCGGCTATCTCTTGGAAAGGTTCCAAGCAAGACACCGCTGCGGATTTCACCACTGAAGCTGAATACATTGTTGCATCTGATGCAGCCAAAGAGGTAGTTTGGATGAGCAATTTTGTTCAAGAGTTGGGTATTATTCCTAATGGAGTTGATCCAGTCCCGTTGTACTGGAACAACACTGGTGCCATTGCGCAAGCAAAGGAACCAAGGTCTCATCAGCGATCCAAACATGTACTGAGGAAGTTCCATATCATACGGGAGATAGTGGGAAGAGGAGACATATCAGTTGAAAGAGTCCACTCTGCAGATAATGTTGTTGATCCACTTACATAGCCCTAGCCAAGACCATTGTTTGAAAAGCATCGCGAAGCAATGGGATTAAGGGTAGTTGGCTCTAGGGCAAGTGGGAGATTATTAGAGTAGATGCCCTGTAAGCCAACGGTTGGCTAGGGATTTTATTGACTCAGTTGTAATAAACAATCTTTATTTTAATATAATTTAACTTTTAATGGTTTCGTTATACTTTATCTGTATACCCATGCAATCAGCATAGATAAAGTCCTTGATTATGATTTAATACAAATGAATCGTAATTCGATGTTGAAACTCATTTGTAAACACTGCATATTCTAAATTCGTTCCTAGTCGATTCAGCCGCCTAAAACATGGACAAAGGTCGCTTGAGCTGGAGACTAGCATCTGTGATGTTGTGTACTGCGTTTCTTGGTAAGGGCATGGAGATGTCCAAACATGCAGATGGGTAGTCATATGATGATTATACCGAACAACCCTCCCTCGGACTTTCCAAGTGGTTATCATTCATCGAGAGGATAAGTTCGTGGTTATGATTGTACACCATTAGTCCTTACGACCTGGGACAACACTGAGGCTCTATATGCTAGGGCTGTGCTTTGACTCGTTTACCGGCTCCAGGAGAGTCGTCAGGTGGCGAGGTTGGGTACAGTTGCGACACATATAGGAGCCAGTGCATTGTAGTCGGGGATTCACCGCTCACCTACGGGTGTGGATATCCTATGTGATCTAATGTAATAATAGTGTATGGAATCTCTGGATAGAGTATGAGATGTACGTTAGAGAAGGAGTTCTCAATTAGTACATGCGATGCCACTATTATAGTTATCACATAGTTATCGAATTAATGTGCAACCCTCGATGAACCAATGGTTGCAGATTCGATCGGGATATATGAGATGAAGGGACCGTACTGTACGTTAATCATAATCGACTGGTTCTTGCAGGAACTATCAGTGATACCTAGGGGATCATGGGGCGATGCTACTAGACGCTCTTACCATGATCCGATGGGTGCAATCAGAAATGAGTTCTGACATTCTTGATCAAGGTGTTGATGAAAAGAATGGGGCTGACTAGGGTAAGCCCGAATAAGAATAAATGTTATTCTGAATCACAAGGAGTTGTGAACCCACGGCTAGCTGTATCCCTGAACCATTAAGGGTCACACAAGTACTGGATTGTTTGTTCCCGTTGAGAGAATAAATTCAAGAAGTTGAATTTATATTAAATAGTAAATTCAAGGAGTTGAATTTATGATAATTAAATTTTGAGAGAATAAATTCAAGGAGTTGAATTTATAAAATTTGAGAATTTAATTTATTAAACTCAAATGTTGGGTTTATTAAATATCAAATTTTTGGAGGTGATAAAAATTCAAGGAGTTGAATTTATAATTTAAATAATAAATTCAAGTGTTGAATTTATAATGTATTTAATTTATTAAGCTCAAAAGTTGAGTTGATTAATTAATAAATTAAATATGGTGGGTATTATGTTTAATGGACTTGTAGGAGTACAAGTCAAACATAATAAATAATTAAAGTTTTAATGGGCTTTAATTAAATTAATTAAACTAGTTGGACTAGCCCAATTGATTAAATCAAGTCCATTAATGTTAATTATGTAATTAGGGTATAATTTAATTATAAATAAGATAATGAAAGAAAAACCCTAATGACCCCCACCACTTGAATTTACGTGAGCCTCCAAGCCTCCATTCTTAAAAAAAAAAAAAAGTTGATTCACGTGAGTTTCTAAAACTCCTCCCAAAATTTTGGCCAACTTTTCAAGAGAAGGAAAATTTGAGCCATCTCTCGATAAATTTCTCTCCTACGCAAAACTTCTTCCAAATTTTCTAGTGCAATTTGGAAGATGATCAAACAATTCAGTCGTGGACCTGATTAGACGAAACGAAAGGAGTCTCTTGAAGAAAGTTCGTAGGGATTCATCAAGAGCCAGATCTGTTATACCGGATCGGTTGGTGTCCAGTGATTTAATTCACAAAGGTATAACAATTCTAACATCCTATGTATGTTTTTGATAAAATCATACGAGCGTCCAAACATATTTTGATTGTCAAAATAAAATAAAATTTTTAAAACTTCCGCTGCATTTGGGCGTGTAGAAAACCATGATCCAACAACATGTCCTTATATGAGCATACCCAAATTGCTCCATTCTTATTTATCAACTCCTTGATAACAAGAACGCTAGAACTCAAGTCTGATAGTACCCAACCAATCATGTTAAACGCCTAGCAGCATCGCTTACATGATTCCCTAGGTATCAAATGATTGTGCCTGCAAGAACCATTCAATTATGGTTAGCGTACAGTACGGTCCCTTCAACTCATATATCCCGACCGATTCGAAAACCATTGGTTTATCGAGAGTTGTCAATGAATCGATACTATGTGTCATGTCGTAGTTGCATCGATGGTGTAATCTATGAAACCCCTTTCATAATTACCACCATACTCTGATCAGAGATTTTAACTTGCATACACATGATAACACATAGGATATCCATACCCGAAGGTAAACAGTGAATCCCCGACTACAATGCATCGACTCCTATATGTTTCGACAGAACACTCAATCTTGCCACCTGATGACCCCATGAGAGTCGGTAAACAAGTCAAAGTGTAATGCTAGCACACAGAGTCTCAATGTTGTCCCGGGTCATAAGGACTAATGGTGTACAACCATAAACTAGGACTTTTTCACTCGATAAGTGAGAACCACTTGGAAAGTCCTTTATGGAGCGTTGTTCAGTGCACTCTACCAGGAGCACCTATCTGCATGCTCGGACATCACAATGTCCCCTACCAATGAAACATGGTACTCACATCGCAGATACTAGTCTCGAACTCGAGCGGCCTATATCCTTCTTAGCGGCGGCTGAATCGACTAGGAACTGTTTAGAATATATAGTATTCCAAATATGAGTTTCATGATACTCATCATATGAGTATCTCATATTCTTTCTACTATTTGTATATTCAAGGGCTTTATCTATGCAACTAGCATGGGTATACAGATAAAGATTTGCCAAAACAATAATTTCAAATATTATTAAAATAAAGACTGCTTATACATAGAGTTTCATTGTGAACACTTGGCCAACACTTGGCTCGACGGGAACCTACTCTAACAATCTCCCACTTGCACTAGAGCCTACTACCGATATACTTCAAACCCATTGATTCGCGATGCATCTCGAATAATGGTCCAGGTAAGGCTTAGCTAGTGGATCAACAACATTATCTGCGGAGCCGACTATTTCAATCGACACTTCTCCTCTTTCCACAATCTCTCGGAGGATGTGGTACTTTCTCAATACATGTTTGGACTTCTGATGAGACCTTGGCTCCTTTGCTTGAGCTAAAGCTCCCGTGTTGTCACACAACACCGGGAGATGAGAAACTCCATTAGGAATGACGTCCAACTCTTAGATGAAATTCCTTATCCAAACAGCCTCCCTTGTTGCATCTGATGCAGCAATGTATTCGGCCTCTGTGCTGGAATCCGCAGTATTGTCTTGCTTGGAACTCTTCCAAGAGACAGCCGCACCATTGAGCATGAATACAAACCCAGAGGTTGACTTCGAGTCATCGATATCGCTTTGGAAGCTAGAGTCGGTATAGCCTTCCAATTTCAGTTCTCCACCCCATAGACCAAGAACATTTTATTGGTCCTTCTCAACTACTTGAGGATGTCTTTCACAGCTTTCCAGTGTGGAAGACCAGGGTTCGATCGATATATACTCACTACACTTAGTGCAAAAGCCACGTCAGGACGTGTAGATAACATCCCATACATGATGCTACCAATCGTAGATTCATAATGAATTCTTGTCATCGCCGCTATCTCTGCATTAGTCTTGGGAGATAGACTTAGATAGGGACATGCCATGACACATTGTTAGATGTCCTCTCTTGGACTCATCCATCGAGCACCGCTTCACGATGGTATCAATGTATGTGGACTGGGTGAGACCAAGCAATCTTCTTGATCTATCTCTATAGATCTGTATTCCCTAATACAAAAGATGCTTCACCCAAGTCCTGTATCGAGAACTTACTTGCTAACCATATTTAGTTGATTGCAACATTCCTACATCATTCCCAATGAGTAGAATGTCATCAACATACAACACCAGGAATGTCACAGCACTCCCACTGACCTTCTTATACACACAGGGTTCCTCAGAATTCTTAGCAAAACCAAACTCTTTGATTGTACTGTCGAATCTGAGGTTCCAACTCCTAGATGCCTGCTTTAGACCATAAATAGATTTTTGAAGTTTGCATACCATATGCTCATTTCCGATAGATGTAAACCCTTCGGGTTGAGACATGTAAATCTCTTCTTTAATATCCCTATTAAGAAAGGCTGTCTTGACATCCATCTGTCATATCTCATAGTCATACCATGCAGCTATGGCTAGCAAAATCCTTATGGACTTGAACATTGTAACTGGAGAAAAGGTTTCCTCAAAGTCAACTCCTTGTCTTTGAGTATATCTTTTTGCCACCAATCGCGCCTTGAAGGTCAATACCTTCCCATCCGCCCCAAGTTTCCTCTTGTAAATACATTTACACCCTATGGGAACAATTCCCTCAGGTGGATCCACGAGATTCCACACTTGGTTCGAATGCATGGAATTCATCTCAGATTCCATCGCTTCAAGCCACTTGGATGAATCGGCATCAGATAACGCTTCCTTGAAGATCCGTGGATCACATCCATAGTTAGGCTCATCATGGGCCTCTTCAAGAAGCAGACCATACCTCATAGGTGGTCTCGAGACTCTCTCGGATCTTCTAGGAGCTTGTATCAACTCTATTGGCTCTTCGGGTGTGTGTTCTATAATGGTGGGTGTCTCTCGAACCGTTTCGAGTTCTATCATCTCCCCTTTTCTATCCAATAGAAAATTCCTTTTCCAAAAGGTTGTATTCCTAGAAACAAACACCTTTGTTTCTTGGGGATGATAGAAATGATATCCGACAAAATTCTTTGGATATCCCACAAAGAAACATAAAATGGATCGACTATCCAATTTATCTCCCACTACCTGCTTCACATAAGCAGGGCACCCCCATATTCTAAGACAAGAATATTTGGGAGGCTTACCCATCCATATCTCATATGGTGTCTGCCTTTGAATGGAAATTTAGTGGAATATCTTTCAATTTTAAGTTTTAGAGATCGTTTTCCAGTTCTCCAGTACCAATTAAACATTCATTCTTGTAAATATTGCAAACAACTTTGCAAAATAAACAAGAATATCCATTTTTATCAGCATAGAAATGGAAACAATGTTTTTCACAAAATTAGGTACAAACAAAACATCTCATAAAATTAACTTAAAACTATTGTTCAACAATAAGTAAACATATTCAATAGCCTTGGCAGCAACTCTTGCTCCATTGCCCACCCTTAAGAAGGTCTCACCTTCCCTAAGCCTCCTACTTCTTCCCATTACCTGTAACTCATTACAGAGATGTGAGCCACAACCGGTATCCAATACCCAAGAAGTAGAGTTAATTGAAATGTTTACTTCAATATAGAACATACCAGTTCCAGAACCTTTCTGGGCTAGATATTCTCTGGCCCAGATATTCTCTGCAGTTACGCCTCCAATGTCCAGGCTTCTTGCAGTGATGACATTCATCAGCAGTCTTGTCAGCCTTAATTGGTATGGCTGCCACAACGGGATTCGGAGATTGCCTCATCAAGGCAAGTTCTTCTTGGGACGTTGGAAAGAACGCTTCTTTCCCTTCCCATGTGGATCAAGCTTCGTACCAGATGAAGAACCCACATAAAGAATCAGCTTCTTTTTCTTGATGGTGGACTCAAAGGTCACAAGCATGCTCACCAACTCCTCAAGGGTCGGCTCTAGCTTGTTCATTTTGAAATTCACCATAAAAGGATCAAATGAGCTAGGCAGCGATAAGAGCAACACATCGGTGGTCAACTCCGAAGGCAAGATCAGATCCATGCCAACGAGCTTGTCCACGAGCCCAATCAACTTTAGGCCATGCTCATGGACCGAGGCCCCATCTCGCATGAGCAAAGTGATCAGCTCCTTGACGGTAGCATGCCTAAGAGGCTGTGTTCGCTCACCAAAGAGCTCCTTGAGATGCAAATGAATGTCAGCAGCACTCTTTGCATCCTCAAAACGCCTCTGCATCTCATCATTCATAGAAGTCAGCATATAACACCTGCCTATGAAGTCATGGTCACACCATTCCTTGTAAGCCTGCAATTCCTCAGGAGTGAAGTCAGTCGGAGCCTCAACAGGGGGCGACTCAGTCAGTGTATATGCTACCCTTTCCGAATTCAAGACGATTTTCAAGTTTCTTAGCCAAGTGAGGTAATTAGGTCCAATTAATATGTGTTTGTCGAGTATTACGAATAGCGGATTGCGAATCGAAGACATTGTCAATTTGTACTGAAAAGTAAGAACAGATAAATGTTGATGACTATTTTAAAATATTTAGTAAGATATGAAGTTTGGACTTTTACTTCATAAATATTTGCTCCCACTGTTTTGACATCTTTCATTACCCTCTAGTGAAAACGGGAAACTCCTTTCCTCAGTAGGTACGCAAGGTCCAATTAGCGAATTATGATCACAAATAATATCAGCCAATCACATTTCCTAAAAGGTAGTTTCCAATTGCATCACAATGCAACCCTCTACGTAAACTTTTGTCTCACGTTTGATTAGGACCCAATAATATGACGTCGTTCATCTTCACGTGTCATGCCTTACCCATCGATGTTGAACCTTGATGGACGGTCGCCATGAGTTCCCCCAATAATATGAGCCGGAATCATGGGAGTTCCACGTAGTTCACATCACCATGTCAATGAATGTCCCAGCTTTCCGGCACCCAGGGCCCCCCAATAATATGAACCGAGCCCCGAGTACGGGTAGCGTTCATTGAAAGGGATCGAATAAGGTGACCGAAAAACACAACAGAAGCTACAAAATTTTCGAAAATCACATTTTCTTGCAAGGAAATTTTCGGCCACCATGTGTACTAGTGTAGCATATACAAAAATCTCAACTTTCAAGCATAGGGTGTTGAGAAAATTACCTATCAATCTCAAAGATTGATTGTGGCTCCAACTAAGGTGTAAACACCTTAGCTCTTGAAGGTAGACAATCTACAAGCTTCACCTTTCTTTTGGACTCCTTTCTTCCAATCAAGCCCACCACTAACTAGCTAGAACCCTTCTTATTTTGAACTAGAAAAATAAGAAGATTATTCAAGGAGAAGTGAATTCTTTCCTCAACAATTGAAGAAGAAAATTGAGAGAAAAACTTGGAGAAAAATGTGAATAGTAACTCGGCCACTATTCATGCTAGGAGAGAAGGAGAGACATTTTTTTGGTTGTGGGAAAAGTTGTTCCAAAAAGTTGCATGCCATGCCTTGAAAACACAAAAAGTAGTCTCCCAACCTTTCACCTCCCATGCATGCATATTATATGGTTTTTAATCAAATTAAAACCTTGGACTAAATTTTAATTATCTCAAACATATTTGAGACTAATTAAACATTACTTGAATTTACCCAAGTCCCACTAGTTAAATAATTATTTTAATTGAGCTCTTCAAGACTCAATATAATTTAATTAATTCAACACTTGAATTAATTTAATTATTTGGACTCTACTAGGCCCACTAGTGTTTAATTAATTCAACACTTGAATTAATTTAATTTAGTCCATAATAATGTTTGTGAAAATCACAATTTTCAATAACATTATTCACTTGGCCAATTTTAATTTAGGAACACTTCCTTAAATTAAAATTTACATTTCTCTCATAGAAGTCATACTTCTATTTTTCTTTACACTTATAAACTCATTTATAAGTCGTTCAACACATTGAACTAATTTCTCCTTTATAGAAGTCATACTTCTAATTTTCCTCACGCTTATAAACTCCTTTATAAGCCGTTCAACACATTGAACTATTTTTACTTCTCAACGGGATCTAGAAAGCTAGTACTTGTGTGGCCCTCAATGGTTCATTGATACAACTAGCCGTGGGTTCACATCTCTATGTGATTCGGACTAAACATGTCCTTATATGAGCATACCCCAATTGCTCCATTCTTATTTATTAACACCTTAATAAGAAGAACGTCAGAACTCAAGTCTGATAGTACCCAACCAATCACGTTAAACGCCTAGCAGCATCGCTTACGTGATTCCCTAGGTATCACATGATAGTGCCTGCAAGAACCATTCAATTATGGTTAGCGTACAGTACGGTCCCTTCAACTCATATATCCCGATCGATTCGACAACCATTGGTTTATCGAGAGTTGTCAATGAATCGATACTATGTGTCATGTCGTAGTTGCATCGATGGTGTAATCTATGAAACCCTTTCATAATTACCACCATACTCTGGCCAGAGATTTCGATCTACATACACATGATAACACATAGGATATCCATACCCGAAGGTAAGCGGTGAATCCTCGACTACAATGCATCGACTCCTATGTGTTTCGACAGAACACCCAACCTTGCCACCTGATGACCCCATAAGAGTCGGTAAACAAGTCAAAGTGTAATTCTAGCACATAGAGTCTCAATGTTGTCCCGGGTCATAAGGACTAATTCTCTACAACCATAAACTAGGACATTTCCACTCGATAAGTGAGAACCACTTGGAAAGTCCTTTTATGGAGGGTTGTTCAGTGCACTCTACAAGGAGCACCTATCTGCATGTTCGGACATCACAATGTCCCCTACCAATGAAACATGGTACTCACATCGCAGATACTAGTCTCGAACTCTAGCGGCCTATATCCTTCTTAGTGGCGGCTGAATCGACTAGGAACCGTTTAGAATATACAGTATTACAAATATGAGTTTCATGATACTCATCATATGAGCATCTCATATTCTTTCTACTATTTGTATATTCAAGGGCTTTATCTATGCAACTAGCATGGGTATACAGATAAAGATGTGCCATAATAATAATCTCAAACATTATTAAAATAAAGATTGCTTATACATAGAGTTTCATTGTGAACACTCGGCCAACACTTGGCTCGACGGGCACCTACTCTAACAATCATCATGCACCCATTGTCGATGGAAGACATGGAAATTATAAAAAATCTATAATTCCCCTTTTCGGGCTTGATATTAATTTTGAATCTTATTCAAAATGAGGGTTTTTTTTTTTTGAAATGTCTCATCATTAATTTTATTTAAAATCTCGCCATGTTTGATCGTATGTTTGCCGGATTCATGCAACATTGTTATTATCATAATAATAACGCACATACTCATTATTTATAACATATCATGCATATATTATAAACAGTAAACAAAACAAGAATGATCAATCGCCCCAATACTAATGGCACGTGTGAGCTAAACACGGGCCTAGGTCCAATCCTAGGAAATGCAAGGGATGCAAATGCAACTATTACATTAGCTTCCAATATTTACATGTATCTTCGATCTTCATAATCATCATGGCCACCATCTTCTAATCTTGATCATCCATTATACTAATATTTACAAATAAATATCCATGGCAAATAGGGATACATCCCATGGGGGTGGGAACAGGCCATAAACCAATCCCACTTTATAAATTGATAATTATTACAATCATTCAACACAAAATATCCTAGCATACACGTAGCAAATTGGGCTTGGGCTTTTTATCATCCTTCATGCATAATATCACATATCATACACCATAAATTAATTATCACAATAATTAATTGATCCAATATTATATATCTTGATCCAATCACTAACCGCCATGATTATAAACTAAATTAACAAAGTATACAAACACCTTTGTCTACTTTAAAAGTTATTTATTTATAACCGAATTTCACAATTTTCAAATACATTATTCACTTGGCCTACTTTTAATTTAGGAACACATTCATAAATTAAAAGTTACATTTCTCTCATAGAAGTCATACTTCTATTTTTCCTTACGCTTATAAACTCATTTATAAGCCGTTCAACACATTGAACTATTTTAACTTCTCAATAATATCTAGAAAGCTAGCACTTGTATGGTCCTCAATGGTTCATTGATACAACTAGCCGTGGGTTCATATCTCCATGCGATTCGGACTAAACATATCCTTATATGAGCATACCCCAATTGCTCCATTCTTACTTATCAACTCCTTGATAACAAGAACGTCAGAACTCAAGTCTGATAGTCCCCAACCAATCATGTTAAACGCCTAGCAGCATCGCTTACATGATTTCCTAGGTATCAAATGATAGTGCCTGCAAGAACCATTCAATTATGGTTAGCGTACAGTACGGTCCCTTCAACTCATATATCCCGACCGATTCGACAACCATTGGTTTATCAAGAGTTGTCAATGAATCGATACTATGTGTCATGTCGTAGTGGCATCGATGGTGTAATCTATGAAACCCCTTTCATAATTACCACCATAATCTGATCAGAGATTTCAACCTACATACACATAATAACACATAGGATATCCATACCCGAAGGTAAGCGGTGAATCCCCGACTACAATGCATCGACTCCTATATGTTTCGACAGAACACCCAACCTTGCCACCTGATGACCCAATGAGAGTCGGTAAACAAGTCAAAGTGTAATTCTAGCACATAGAGTCTCAATGTTGTCCCGGGTCATAAGGACTAATGGTGTAAAACCATAAACTAGGACTTTTCCACTCGATAAGTGAGAACCACTTGGAAAGTCCTTTATGGAGGGTTGTTCAGTGCACTCTACCAGGAGCACCTATCTGCATGCTCGGACATCACAATGTCCCCTACCAATGAAACATGGTACTCACATCGCAGATACTAGTCTCGAACTCGAGCGGCCTATATCCTTCTTAGCGGTGGCTGAATCGACTAGGAACTGTTTAGAATATACAGTATTCCAAATATGAGTTTCATGATACTCATCATATGAGCATCTCATATTCTTTCTACTATTTGTATATTCAAGGGCTTTATCTATGCAACTAGCATGGGTATACAGATAAAGATTTGCCAAAACAATAGTATTCAAATATTATTAAAATAAAGACTGCTTATACATAGAGTTTCATTGTGAACACTCGGCCAACACTTGGCTCGACGGGCACATACTCTAACAACGTTTTTGGGTCATATAGTGTCTAGCAGTGGTATTGAAGTGGATCCAGCAAAGGTAGCAGCCGTTAAGGAATGGGTTGAGCCAAAGAATGCATCGGAGATCCGCAGTTTTCTGGGTCTAGCCGGTTACTACCGTAAGTTCATTCGGGGATTTTCATCCATAGAAGTGCCACTCACTTCACTAACCAAGATAAATGCTAAGTTTGTGTGGAGTGAAGAATGCCAGAAGAGCTTCGACACTTTAAAGCAAGCTCTTATTTCAGCGTCAGTGCTAGCCATGCCATATGGGCAAGGAGATTTTGTGTTGTATACCGTTGCATCTAAGCTGGGGTTAGGCGCAGGGTTATTGCAGCAGGTCGGGTTATAGCTTATGCTTCCAGGCAGTTGAAAGTGCATGAGAAGAACTATCCGACACATGATCTTGAATTAGCCGCAGTCGTCTTTGTGTTGAAGATTTGGAGACGCTACTTGTATGGCGAGAAGTGTCAGATTTTCACTGATCACAAAAGTCTGAAATATTTTTTCACGCAGAAGGAGCTGAACATGAGGCAGAGACGGTGGTTGGAACTGGTGAAAGACTATGATTGCGAGATTAGCTACCATCCGGGAAAAGCTAATGTTGTGGCAGATGCCTTGAGCAGAAAGGTTGCAGTCATAGCTCAGTAATCAGTGCAGAGATGGAGAGCACCATAAGGGTAGAGCACCAATGCTGTCTAATCTGACAGTCCAGTCTTCTCTGCTAGACCGTATCCGGACAGGCCAGTCTTCAAATGAACAGTTACAGAAATGGAGACTGAAGGATGAAGCCAAGGGCGGTCTACTGTACACAGTGTCAGATGGTATTGTGAGATACAGAGGTAGAATGTGGGTGCCTAGTGTTGATTCGATCAGACAAGATATTCTGACGGAGGCATATGCATCTGTGTATTCTATTCACCCAGGATGTACCAAAATTTACAAAGACTTGCAGATCTGTATTGGTGGCCGGGGGTGAAGAGAGACATCCGCAGATTCGTATCAGAATGTCTTACTTGTCAGCAAGTGAAAGCTAAACATCAGAGGTCAGCAGGGATACTTAAGCCACTCCCAATCCCAGAGTGGAAATGGGAGAACATCACGATGGACTTCATCATTGGATTGCCTAGATCAGTCAGAGGCTATAATGCCATTTGGGTTATTGTGGATCGAATCACAAAGTCAGCGCACTTTTTGCCAGTGAAGACGACTTTCTCCATGACGCAATACGCGGAGCTTTATATCAGGGAGATAGTCCGTTTACGTGGGTTCCCAGTTTCGATTGTGTCCGACAGGGAACCGAGGTTTACGTCGTCCTTCTGGAAGAGCTTACATGCAGCCATGGGGAAAAAGTTGATGTTCAGTACAGCTTTTTACCCGCAGACAGATTGCCAGTCTGAGCGACTGAATCAGATTTTAGAGGATTTGCTGAGAGCCTGTATGATTGATTGTTAGAGGACTTGGGAGTCTAAGATACATCTAGTAGAGTTTACCTACAACAACCGTTTCAAATCATATATTGGTATGGCTCCCTATGTGGCGCTGTATGGATGGAAGTGCAGATCACCAGTCCATTGGGATGAAGTTGGGGAGAGAGCAGATCTTGGTCCGGAGATAGTTCAACAAACTGCAGATGTGGTGGTCAAGATTCGTGACATAATGAATACTGCCCAAAGCCGTCAGAAGAGATATGCTGATAAGAGGATGAGAGATCTCGAGTTTGCCGTTGGTGATCACGTATTCATCAAGATATCACCTATATATGAAGGGTGTAAGGAGATTTGGGAAGAGAGGCAAGCTGAGTCCGAGATTTATTGGACCGTTCAAGATTCTGGACAGAGTTGGGACAGTATCTTACCGTGTAGCCCTACCCCTGAATCTGGCCGGGGTACACAATGTGTTCCACGTTTCTATGCTGAGGAAGTACCTTGAGAATCCTTCGCATATTCTGAGTTATGAGCCGTTGCAACTTGCTCCAGACATGTCATGTGAGGAGCGACCGATTCAAATTCTAGACAGACAGGAGCGCAGACTCCGGAACAAAGTGACTAAGCTAGTCAAAGTCCGGTGGCTAAATAAACCAGTGGAGGAAGCCACTTGGGAAGCAGAAACAGATATGAGACTTCGCTACCCGGAGTTGTTTGGTAAGACTTAATTTCGAGGACGAAATTTTTATAAGTGGGGGAGGAACTGTAGTGCCCAAATTCAGTACACGTATAATCCATGCATTCATTTAATTATTAAATCATTTAATTAAATTTAAATGAGTTTTAGCCATGCATAATTTAGGAAAATGCATTATTTTAAATCATTCATGTTCGTTGTGATGCACGTTAAAATTTTTTTCGAGTTCATGTTTCAGGCAATTATTCGAGGCGGGATCGAGGAAAAGAGATCGATGACGATCTTGGCAATTGTTAAGCGTGGTAATTTATTTTTTTTAAGTTATGGATGGGGTATTTTAAATAATTTATAAGCTTAGCATTTTTAAAAGCCAATTTATTGATTTAGATGATTTTGTGATTTTTATAACTTTTAAAGACATAGCACATGTGTGCATTATTTTTCTTTGGGGTATTAGCATTCTAATTATCTTGTGATTTGTCATTATTTATTTAATTAACTTAATTAGCTCTAGTTACCCTACTTTTAACACCAAACACACGCACACACACAACTAACACACACACACATTCACGTAAACACCAACACACACAATACAATTCAGAATTTCAGTTTTTTAAGAGAAAGCCTAGGGTTCCTAGTTACACAGCAGCCGCGCCTCCCTCTCCATATTCTCCAGCAAATTTCAGTGATTTTATTGCAAGAAATTACTGCCACGTTCGTCCCGGATCAATCCCCGCACTCGTTCCGCTTCAGTGTCGTCGTTTCGGTAATGTTAAAGATTTAAAGGCACGTATAATCTCTCTTTTGCTACGTCGATCATGTCATATTATGTGTTGCCTTATTTTATGCGTAAAATTCATGTATGATGTTCATAATTTGAGCGGTTAATTGTTTGGATCGATTTTGAAGGAAAATTTTTAGATCTAAACCACGTTTTTACTGTTCTTGTTAAAACTGTGAATTTTTGGTCAAGATTTTGAGAAAGTTTCGACAAAAAAGCGTAGAACCTTTTGATACCTTCGATTTGATATAAAATTCGAAATTTTTGGACAAAAATTGAGTGAGTTGTGGCGTTTTTCGTGGGACTACTCAAACTGCGACTTTTACGTAAATTGTGTTCTTGAAGTTATTTGTTGCAGGATACATTGGAGATCGACGGGTGATCGTTGCTGCGTATAGGTGCATTGGTAATGATGTTTGAAGTATTTTTTTGAGGTTCCGTTTCATGTATTTTGTGGGGACCCGAACTTAATTCAATTCTTAGTCACTTGCTGAGAATAATTAATCAATTAAAATAAACAGGGTGTAAATTTTTTTTTTAAAACACGAGAGCATGCAGCATATGAAATAAGTCTTATTTCATTTACAAGATCACTAATCAGATCTAAGTACAAGTCTTGTACAATAAGAAATCATAATAACTACTGTTTCTTCACTACATCTCAGGTGATATAACAGATATACTCCTAAGTCCGGATCTCCACGCTAACTGTCTTCTCTCATCCTCTTCTTGACCCTGATCCAGCCCCACCTGTTGTCATGCACACATACAAAACAAGACAACAGCCGGATAACTCCGGTGAGAATTACATCCCAGTATAAACAATGTAAACATGCAATCATATAAAAGCATATAAGAATTATTCATATCATGTATCAAATCAGAAACATAAATCAATATCAAGCAATGAATCACACTCAGACTCGACTCAAACAACGCGTCGTCTCAGACTCGACTCAACTCTAACCTAGGGATCCCGATGTCTGGATAATGATAAATATACCGAATCTCAGTCGATAGGAATGAATCAATCCCTAATCGGCATCGATATAATTCATATATCCAGTTTCTGGGCGAGACAGCCGCAGAATTGACGAATCAGTCAAGAATTAAGCGAATCCACCAATAACTAGACGAATCAGCCAGTAATTAAGCGAATCAGCCAAAGTTTAGAGGAATCAGTCAATAACTAGACGAATCAGCCAATAACCAGACGAATCAGCCGGTGACTAGGCGAATCAGCCAATGACTAAACGACTCAGTAGTCAATACATGCAGTGGCTATAAATCAATAGATATCAAACATCAATCTCATCAATTACAAATATCAATGTAATAAACTAAGTATGTGATTTAGGGAAACTCGATTCAAACCTCACTCGAGTTGTGCAATCCCGACACAACATTAATTTATACATTTCTTTCTGATACTCTGAATCAGTCGCAGTCTCGAACTCCAAGCCTGTCAATACTCAATCTGATAATAACAATATCGAGGGTACGGTATCAATACACCACTCAATCAATACTGGATATAATCAGAATTTAATAAAATTCTGTTTCAACAATATAACGACATAATCTCAATATATCCAAGCCTTACCATATCAGTCAGATATTAATTCCAACACCTCATACTCGATAATACTTCAATCCTAATATCAATTCTCAATCAACTCAAATCTAAAAATCATAACAATTCCATATGGTATCTATTTCTCAATCCAGTTTCAATTATACGATGTCTAACATGGCAAGGACATCATATATGAATCATGTCAGATTCTAGCAATACCATAATTTCAAAACATATTAAAACGTAGCAAAACTTACGTCCAGTTGTAGCCTATGTCGATAGGAACACAGTACCGAAGTCGGATTCAAAATCTAACGGACTGGATCGAAATATAAAAGCGTAAGGATTTTTCACACTTTTCTCGACCCTTTCTTCGTTCCTTTTCGTTCCTTTCTTTCTGAAGGATTAAGATGTACATATATATATATATATATATATATATATATATATATATATATATATAATATATATATATACATACACGAACATGCAAGAAGCCAAATGTCAAGTTCTTGTTTCGCATGATTCGCGCATATGCACGTCACAGCCCCGCGCATATGCGCGAGACTTACGGCCTCAGCGTTCAGCACTCGCGCATATGCGCGCATCCAATCGGCGCATATGCGCCCAACTCTCTGGACCTATTGCGCATGTGCATGCTTCAAGTCGCGCATGTGCGCGCAAGGTTCGATCTTAGATCCTTAGCGTCCGCACAGCTCGCGCATATGCGCGAGACCTTCGGTCTTCGCACAAAACTTGGGTTTTCTTCCGTCTTTTCGGTCTAATCCGTTCTGTTTATAATCATCTCAATTAATCAAGAAATCATTCCAGATTAATCTCAGATTACGGTAAATATACCCAAATCATTTCAGATTAAGGTAATCGAATTCTCGGGCCTTACATATTTAGGCTCTTTAATTCATTAGAAGTCGTAGGAAGCAATGGGGTGTCAAGCTTTCATGTTTTCGGATTGTATGTATCGTAGGGGGAACGACTTTGTTTTGGGTGTCGTACGAGTTTAGTTCAATGCTATGGTGTCTTAGGATGGTCTCAAGGTGTTTAATTTCGTTCTATTAGTTGTTCAATTAGGAGAATAGACATTGTGTAAGTTTCCTCACAGGTTCAGAAAAATCGAGACCACACGGACCCATACACGGACCCTGAAACGGGGTCCGTGCCTTTGTTCCCTTTGAGTAGCCACTTTTGCGAAGCCACCCGAACCTTTACACGGACGGGGTCCGTGTCCTCATTTCTTTCCGAACTTCACTTTTGCGCAACTACACGGAACTCCACCCGGACCTCAATACGGGGTCCGTGCCTCCCCTTTTCTTCACGAGTCATTCCACCTGCACCTACACAGACCCGGACACGAACAATTTCAACGAAATCTTTCAATTTCTTATTTTACTATGTTCAACTCTAGCCGGACCTAGGCACGGGGTCCGTGTACTTGAGTTTTTTGGAAATATTATGGTATGCTTTGAGGTTGACGTCTTCGTTTAGTGCAATGTTTAACAATGTCAAGTCACGGGAATTTTAGAACGCCCTAAGGAAATGTATGAACTCGTGAGTAAGCTTGATTGTTACGTCTAAGTTACACCCATTGAGTTTATGAATTCACGTTAGTATGTTGCGGCAGCAACCCGATCGAAGTCCAACGGATCCCTAAATGCCAAGTAAGTATGTTGACGTGCAAAAAAGAAAATATTTTAAGTTTTTGAGGTATGATAAATGTTTTGTGACCAAATTATGAATGGGTTTGGAAGTCGGTGAACGTGGCCGAGGACCTCTCCACCCCGTTAAATTATGAACGGGTTAGATCGTGGTTGGAAAGCGTTAAATTATGAACGGGGACCAACCAGCCCGTTAAATCATGAACGGAGATCTCATGTATGTGGCAGTGGATACGTCCCTATCAGCCCAGTACTGTGGTTTGTCTGATCAGGCGTTTATTATGTATGGGTCACTTGCTTTGAAACATGCCTCTACGCAAAATGAAGTCGTGTATGTTTAAGTATGATCAATTATGCTAGCATGTTTATGAAAGCTTTCAAGTTAAGGCACGTTTATGTATGTATGCAAGTTCAAGTTCATTTCAAAGCCAAGCCTCAAGTATGTATGTTCTATTTTAAAGTTGCATGTGGTTTTATTATGTAGTACTTATTACTTCCAATTTATACGTGTTGAGTCTTTAAACTCACTAGACTTGATCGATGCAAGTGAGGATGTCTATGAGGAGACAAGAGGTGGGGACCAAGGAGCAGGCTTGGACTGAGCGGGAGGCTAGATTTGAAGACCGCCCAATGGGGGCCAGAACAGAACTACAATTCTCGTCCCATTTCAAATTCGAATCGTAATAGTGTAACAGAATTCAGACAGAACTTTTCAGAGTTTCAGATTTCAGTATTTTCTTACAGACACAGCGAGACCAAAGATTTCGAAGTATAGAAGAGAATACATAATCGATCGAAATTTTAAACCAAGCAAACCAATATTTTCGAAAAAGACATACCAACATGCATGTCACGTTATCTATATCAAAGATTAAAAATAGAAAGAAGATACGTAAGCCCAAAGCCCACTATTTGCAGATTTTTATACAACACTTCTTCTCAAAAATCAGGCAGCACTTCGGCGTAACTTTAACGAATGCTGTTGTTGATCGAGCAGCACTTTGACGCAAGTTACTTGTACTGGACTGCACGAACTTCCCTTCTTTCTTCCTTTCTTTCTTGGGCGAAATTTTGTAGAGTGAGGGGGAAGAGGGAGCCGAATTTTCTCAATGCTTTTTGGTGCACTTATCTATCATTCTTGAGTTGGTATTTATGGAAAAAAAAAAAAGAAACCTTCCACCTTGCCTTGGCCGATTTCTTGGGCTCCAAGGTTGCCATCAATGTGGTTCAAAATCTCATGTATCCTCCAAGTCCAAGACTAGTCATTATTGTGATCCAAAATACCATGCATTCTTTAAATGTTAACTTGGTTTTCTAAAGGGCCATTTCCTGCATCATCAATATGTCCTAGCCCTTAGCTCCTCCCGCAGCTCCTTCATGGGTTAACGCAAAGGTTAGTTCTTGCACATTTAACTTTTCCAAACTCTTGGCTCAACTTATAGCTCCCTTTTTGGTCTTATTAGGACAAGCTCGGTTGAGCTTCTTCGAGCTAAAGGATCGATTCCTTGATCTGGGGTTTTACTCCTCTCGTGACAACTCTTCGATGGATGCGGTTATTTACAGTTCGGCCTCCTGTTGAGCTAATCCCTGATGCTTTGAAACTACCTCCTCAAGTTATATTAGCTGAAAATCTAAGTTCATATTTAATTTTATAATTAGAATGAAAGTGTTCTGATCTTAGATTAAGATAAATTTTAAGCTGGTATATTTCTTACCTGATTTACTTTGGATCGGAAAATCTCGGGTTCTCACATGGCCCGCGCAACAACTTCCTGGAACTTGACTAAAAAGACCCGCGCTCATGGAGATTCTCGCGCCTATACTTCCTAGTGCCACTAGGAATCTTCTAACCCCTTAACCAGCGACCAACTCGGACCCTCACTGACCCTGGACCACGCCCAGACTCAACCTGGACAAGGCCAAGCCCTGAACCAAAGCAGCGAAGCCCCTGAACCAAAGGACAGCAGCCTCGCCCCCAAGCCTCCCTCACGTTCCTGCTGCTATAATTTTGTGGAGGTTCTTACCCAGGCTACTACCGAGCCCAACCCTTTCTAACCCTCACTAGACCACCCTAATGCACCATCTAGACAACCTAGCTTTCCCCCAGACCGAGCCATGGCCCCTGGAACTCTCGGCCACCCTGAATTCTTACGCGTGAAGAGTCCCTTCTCGCAAGGGATCTTCATAACCCGCCTTCCTCGACCCTAACCGCCATAGGACCCTGCCTAGACTTCCTGACCCTGGCCAAGCCCCCAACCAGCCCTGGCTAGCCCCATAACCCCATGTAAGGAAAACGAGCCACATGCATGAACAACACACTCTCGGCCCTTCAATATAGCATACAGTTCCATCTTGATTTTATATGCAGCGTGACGTGTGTTTTCTAGGACCCCTTAGGACGTGTAATTCATGCTTGATCATTAACTAAATCATGGCAGCCCCTCAACACATATTAAACATGCTTTTGAACAACAATTCACAAGTTTACCTCATGTACATGCAATATTTTGAAAATATTCATAAAAACCTCATGCTTTTCATTCAAATATAATTTAAACAATAATACGATGTAATAGACGAGAAAAAGAGATGTATGGCGTGCCTTTGCGTTTTAAATGCACGAAAAACCGTTGACGATGAAGAACAGATCAAAAACTTAGCTAGCTTCTACCACGGCCCTTCAAAAATATCTTCAAATTTGTGGTGTGCCGTGTGGTTTAAAGAGATTTTGTGGAGAGTTTCTGAATTCTGAAAGTGTGAGGCGTGTAGTTGTGTTGTGAGTGTAGGGTTTTAACCTTTTAAATACTAATTAAACTACTTACTAGGCTTAGGCCTATTAAGCCACTAAATTAAGTCCATTAGTCTTAATTAGGATTTAATAAAATATTATCAAGGTTTTTGGTTTAAATAATTTGTGAATTTATTAGCCGGGTTGTCCAACAAGCTCGCATTTTGTTAAAAATCCAACACCGATAAAATTTACATCCCGGCGTATAAAATCGACTCAAAACCCTTTATTCTCAAAAATAATAAAAAGCATCTCCCAAAATTTAAATAATTAAAAACAACTATTAATAAAAACATTTTCTATTTTTCAACCATCGGTCTCCGTTCCTCGATTGCAACTCGAATAACCTTTTAAAAATAAATGTTAATGCAACCAGGAAGAAATATATATTTAAACATGTCAATTTGCACAACATAATTAATTAATGTAATTAAAACATTTAATTAAAATACAGGAGCATTTAATAATTCAAGTGCATGTGGTTCGTGTGGATCTTTAAATTTTTGGGGCGTTACAACGGTCCTCAGATGTTGACTGTGCTCCTCTCCGCTCCTCAAATAAATCAGTATGTCATCTATAAAAACTATGACAAACTGATCCAAATATTTTCGAAACACGCGATTCATGAGATCCATGAAGATTGCTAGCGCGTTTGTCAAAGCGAAGCGCATCACCATAAACTCATAGTGCCCATAACTCGTCCTAAACGCCGTGTTTTGCGTGTCAGACTCTCTAACCTTCAGCTTGTGGTATCTGGATCGGAGGTCTATCTTCGAGAATATCGATGCTCGTAAACCTGATCAAATAAATCATCGATTCTGGGAACATATACTCGTTCTTGACTGTGACACGGTTCAGCTCCTTGTAGTCAATACATAGCTGGATGTTGCCTTATTTCTTCTTCATAAAAAGTACCGGTGCGCCACATGGAGAAAATCTAGGACGAATGAAACCCTTATCTAGAAAATCATGTATCTAATCTTTCAACTCCTTCATCTCTATGGGTGATATTCGATAGGGTGCCTTAGAAATAGGCACGATACCTGGCATAAGATCGATAGAAAAATCCACCCCTCTGTCTGGTGGAATGACTGAAACATCGTCACGGAAAAAACTGGGGAAATATTTGACCACATCAACGTTCTCTGGCCTCTAACTGGCTGGCTCTGACACTGATGCAATACTGGCAAAAAACGCTTGTCAGCCCATCTTCATGAGCTTCCTCGCACACATTCAGTGTAAGGCCCGAGAAATTTATCCTGTTAATCTGAAACTATTTGATGATAATTGATGTGATTATAGACATAATGGATTAGACCGAAAAGACGAAAGAAAACACAGAATATGTGCGAGGACAGAACACCTTGCGCATATGCGCGACAAGGATCCGCACATAGGCGCATGAGTGCCAGAAGACCTCGCGCATATGCGCGAGCTGTGCACAAGGTGAAATTCGAGTCCAGAGAAGTTGGCGAATATGCGCCGGATGGAGGCACGCATATGCGCGAGTTGCATTCCACGAGACAGTAGGTCTCGCGCGAGCTGCCGTGACAAAGACACGCCGAGACTGTGTCTCGCGGATATGCGCCGTTGCTGGTCGTGCATATGCGCGAGACGTGCAGAACATGCAACAAGCCACTTGCCTCTCATGCACCGTGTATATATATATATATATACACATATCAGTCGTTAGAAATAAAAAGGAGAATAAATCGAAAGCGCCGAGGAAAGTTTCTTCAAGATTAAGAATTGTGATTTTGCGAAGATTCTACCGTCTGATTTTGAATCTGAGTATAGCACCGTGTTCCTAGCGACGACAGCTACAACAGGACGTAGGTTTTGTTACGTTTTGATATCGTTTGAAATTATTGATAAAGATAAAATATTGTAGATTAATTAAATGTTTTATTATATAAATATATAGTTTTTGTTTTATTACATGTTTAAATATTATATTTTTTATAATAAATTCTATAAAATATAAGTTGTGTAATTATAAGTTTTTACTATTTTTACAGGTTCGATAAAACACGAATAAACTTGGTATTGCAAATGGGATTAAGATGATTCTTGAACCTGTAGAAAGTTGATGTTAATATCTACAATATTGATGGAAAGCATGAGATAAAAATCTTCTCACAAGTGAGATCAAATTAAGCAACAAATAAAGTTACCAAAAGAGTGGCAGTTTTACCATGCTCTAGTATTTTGACCATATCTCTCAAGTTACTTGGTCAAATGGTTTGAAAGAAATACCACAACTAGACAACTCAATTATCCACATGTTTCTTTTTATGTGAAGAAGCAAATTCGGAGAAGAAGATTTTCAAAAGTGGTGTGTAATATAATATAATATCTTGGAACACAAATGAAGAGTTTTGTGTAAAAAAATAATATTTTATTTGTGGTTGTCTCCCCAAATTTGGCTATAAATAGAGGTGCATTGTAATGTATTGAGATATCCCTCATTCTATGAACAAACCTTTGAGTTCATAATATTTCTCTCTATATTTTTCCTTTATTTCTTCATTTAAATATAATTAGCATGTTAATTTCATATTCAAAGTTTTACACTTTGAATAGTGAATAGCTAACTTCCTAAAGTTGAGATGATAAGGTGAAACTCTTGGCATGATAATAAGGTTATTAAAAGGTAAGAATCTATGTTTTATATTATTTAATCATTATTTATTATTTATGTTATATTTATTTCTTTAAACATTTTTATACCCTACTTATAAGTGGGAGTTTTGATTTATTGTTGCTATATGTTACATTAAATTCTTGGAACCATTTAAATGTTAGTTTGGTATTACCAACCATTTAAAGTGGATGCCTTGATTTATTATATATAAATATATTATAATATTAAATTCTTGGAACCATTTAAATGTTAGTTTGGTTTTATCAACCATTTAACTTGGATTCCTTGATTTACTATATATAAATATATCATAATAATATTTTCTTGGTACCATTTAAATGTTAGTTTGGTTTTACCAACCATTTAAAGTGGGAACCTTGATTTAGTGTTTACATATATGTATATAGCACAATAAATACTTGACCACATTTATAAGTTTTGGTATATATTATATATTTATGAGATAATAATTTATAACATAATATAAATATTATTATTTAATATATTGGAACCATTTTATTAAGTGGATTTCAATATTGTTCGTTAATGTTAACTTTATTAAAATACCAATAGTGGATCCTTTAATCTCAACTACTTAAATTAAAATTTGAACAATTAAAATTTACTCATTAAATATTCAAACAATTAAAATTAAAAAGAAACAAAAACAAAAATAAAACCAAAAGATATTGTAGTGGACTTGTAATTACCTTAGCTTCCCTGTGGATACGATATTCGGACTCACCAAATTATATTACTTGTGGACAACCTGCTCTTGGGAGTGCAACAATCAAAGTCGCAACAAGTTTTTGGCGTCGTTTCCGGGGAAGTATAATTTAATTTCAAGTCTATTTAATATTGTTTATAGTTTATTTTTCTTTATTTGAATTTTTATTGCTTTTGTGTGTTTTTTTTCTTTTTCTTTTGCATTTGCATGAGTATTTGGTCACGTAAACTTAGTGGTCGACTCATTCGAAACAATCCTTTATTTTTACAAAACATGGCGGAAGAACCCACCCAAGAAAATGAAGATGAAATTCAATATCAACATGATCATGATAGACGAAGAACACTTAGAGATCACATGAATCCTACACGTACTAGTGCACCTTCATGTCTAGTTTTTCCCCCTGATGCGTCTCATTTTAATTTTAAGCCTGGTATTATCCAACTTTTACACAATTTTCATGGCTTAGATTCTGAAAATCCATACATGCATTTACGAGAGTTTGAAGAAGTGTGCAACACATATAATGATCTAAATTGTAGCATGAACACCATTCGAATTAAGCTTTTTCCTTTTTCTTTAAAAGATTAAGCTAAAACTTGGCTACAAAATCTTAGATCGGGATCCATTCGAACTTGGGATGAATTGCAACAACAATTTTTGAAAAAGTTTTTTCCATCTCATAGAACAAATTCTTTCAAAAGGCAAATCATCACTTTCACTGAAAAACAAGGAGAAACTTTTTATCAGTGTTGGGATAGATACAAAGAATTGCTTAATCTTTGTCCACATCATGGTTTTGAAATTTGGAGAGTTGTTTCTCAATTTTATGAAGGCTTAACACCTAAAGATAGGCAAATGGTTGAATTTATGTGTAATGGAACATTTGAAGATAAAGATCCAAACGAGGCAATTGAGTATCTCGATTCATTAGCTGAAAATTCTCAAAATTGGGACACTATAGGTACAATCGAACCCTCAAACAAGATTCAATCTCCTACATCTGGTGGAGGTATGAACTCTGAAAGATGAACATGATATTCAAGCTAGATTTACCTCTTTGGCAAGAAAAGTTGAGGCACTTGAATTGAAAAAGAATGGTCAATTAAAATCTGTTCAAGAAATTATGTGTCACATCTGTGATACAAGTGATCATTTTACAAAAGATTGTCCCACTTTGCCCTCTTTTAAAGAATGTCTCCATGAACAAGCCAATGTTTTGAACAATTTCAAAAGGCCAAATTTTGAACCATTTTCTCAAAATTACAATCCAGGTTGGCGAAATCATCCAAATTTTAGTTGGAGGAATGATAATGTTGCACAATTTCCGCAACCACATTTTCAAAATCAACAAAATTTTCAAAATTATGCACCTTATGTTCCTCCACCTAAAAGAAATTTGGAAGATACATTGAATTCTTTCATTGCAAAGCAATAGTCTATCAATACTCAAACTGCTCAAACCATGACAGATTTGAAAGATACTCTTGCTAAATTTGCATCTGCACTTGATGTTCATGAGAAAGGTAAATTTTCTTCACAACCTCTGCCTAATCCCAAGGATCATCATTCACAAACTGGAACTTCTGGAACTCAACCGATGGATCAGGTAAAATCTGTTATTACCCTTCGAAGTGGTAAGGTTGTGGAAAAATCCATTCTCGAACCTTGTAAAGATGATGATAAATCAACTTCAAAGGGTAAGGAAGTGGAACCCATAACTTCCCAAGAGGAGGTTCAACAGACAGTGTCACCACCATTCCCTCAAGCATTGAAAAATACAAAAAAATCAAATTTGAATTCTGATATATATGATATTTTTAAACAAGTAAAAGTTAATATTCCTTTATTAGATGCAATAAAACAGGTACCATCATATGCTAAATTTTTGAAAGACTTGTGCACTGTGAAAAGAAAATTGAATGTGAAAAAGAAAGCATTTTTAGCCGAACAAGTAAGTGCAATCATTCAAAATAATAATACTTTGAAATACAAAGACCCTGGTTGTCCTACTATTTCATGTATTATTGGAGAAAGAAAGATTAAAAAAGCCTTGCTTGATCTTGGAGCTAGTGTGAATTTACCTCCATATTCAGTTTATCAAGAACTCAATCTAGGCGAGTTAAAACCTACTTCGGTAACACTTTTACTTGCCGATAGATCTGTTAAAGTGCCAAGAGGTATGGTAGAAGATGTATTGGTCCAAGTTGATAACTTTGTATATCCTGTCGATTTCATAGTTTTAGATACACAACCTATCGAAGCTTGTAATGCAATTCCTGTAATTCTGGTTTGTCCATTTTTAGCAACTTCTAATGCTCTTATAAATTGCAAGAATGGAATAATGAAGTTGTCATTTGGTAACATGACCTTGGAGCTCAATGTTTTTAATCTTTGTAAGCAACCACATGACAAAGGAGATGAAAGTGTAGATGAAAATCTTATTGAAACTCTTGTGGAAGAAAACATTCAAGAAGGGAGTACTCGTGATCAATTAGATATTTGTACAATTGAAACTGTTAAAGAAAATATTGAAATTGATCTTGATGATTTTATCAGGTATCACTCGTTACCAGGATCAGAGAAAGAATTTGATGCAAAATATGATAACAAATACGAACCACCCATATTGGAGTTAAAACCCTTGCCAGAAGAATTGAAGTATGTATTTCTTGGAGAAGATGAAACATATCCGGTGGTAATTTCTTCCAAACTAGAAAGTGATCAAGAAGGTAAATTAGTTGATATGCATAAAAGACATAAAAATGCAATTGGTTGGACACTAAAAGATCTCAAGGGCATTAATCCACTAATTTGCACACACAAAATTCATTTAGAAGAAAATGCTAAAACATCTCAACAACCACAAAGGAGATTAAATCCACACATGAAAGATGTTGTGAAAACTGAAGTTCTCAAACTACTTGATGTTGGGATTATCTACCCTATTTCTGATAGTAAGTGGGTAAGCCCAACACAAGTAGTTCCGAAAAAATCTGGCATCACAGTGATAAAAAATGAAAAAGATGAATTGTTAACAAGTCTAGTCCCATCTAGTTGGCGGATGTGTATTGATTATAGAAAATTAAATGACGCCACTAGAAAAGATCATTTTCCATTACCATTTTTAGATCAAATTTTAGAAAGAGTAGCAGGTCATCCATACTACTGTTTTCTTGATAGATATTCAGGTTATTATCAAATTCCCATTGCACTCGAAGATCAAGATAAAACTACATTCACATGTCCTTTTGGAACATTTGCATTTAGAAGGATGCCATTTGGATTATGCAATGCCCCAGCAACATTTCAAAGATGTATGCTAAGCATTTTTTACGACATGGTTGAAAATTGTTGGGAAATTTTCATGGATGATTTAACTGTCTTTGGGAATACATTTGATAATTGTCTTGAAAATTTGGAAAAAGATTTAAAAAGATGCGAGGAAAAAGGTCTTATTTTAAATTGGTAAAAATGTCATTACATGATTACTTTTGGAATTATTTTGGGACATGTCGTGTCATCTCATGGAATTGAATTTGATAAAGCAAATGTTGATGTCATTGCCAATTTACCCCCTCCAAAAACCATTAAAGAAATTCGCTCATTTTTGGGACATGCTGGATTTATAGGAGGTTTATAAAGGACTTTAGTTTAATCTCTAAACTCATTTGTAGCCTCTTAACAAAAGACACTGCATTTGAGTGGACTCAAGAATGTCAAAATGCTTTTGATAAAATCATTCAACATTTAACATCAGCTCCTATCATCCAACCTCCAAAATTGGTCTTTACCAATTGAAATCATGTGTGATGCGAGTGATTATGCAGTCGGTTCAGTATTGGGTCAAAGAAGAAACGGTAAGCCTTATGTGATATATTATGCAAGTAGAACTTTAAACAATGCTCAAATGAATTACTCCACAACTGAAAAAGAACTACTTGCTGTAATATTTGCATTAGATAAATTTCGTTCTTAATTGATTGGATCAACGACTATTGTGTTTACTGATCATTCTGCTATTAGATATTTGTTGACCAAACAGGATGCAAAGCCACGACTGATACGATGGATTTTTTTGCTCCAAGAATTTGACATTGTGATCAAAGATCAAAAAGGAACCGAGAATGTCGTAGCCGATCATTTATCGAGACTAGTAACATGATCATCTTGTGAAATGACACCAATTAACGATAATTTTCCTGATGAACATCTATTTTCAGTTACTACTATACCTTGGTTTGCTAACATAGTAAATTTTCTTGTGATAGGAAAAATGCCACCGCAATGGAGTTCTCAAGATAAAAGAAAATTTTTCAATGAGGTAAAAAATTTTTATTGGGATGATCCGTATCTGTTCAAGTATTGTCCGGATCAAATTTTTCGATGTTGCATACCCGAAAATGAGGTAAGTAGTGTCATTAAATTTTGTCATTCAGAAGCATGCGGAGGACATTTTTCTTCAAAGAAAACGCCTGCAAAAATCCTACAGTGTGGATTTTATTGGCCCACTTTGTTTAAAGACACCCACGAAATCTGCATGATCTGTGAAAATTGTCAAAAATTGGGTGCGATTTCAAAAAGAAACATGATGCCTTTGAATCCTATCATTGAAATTGAAATTTTTGACTGTTGGGGAATTGATTTTATGGGACCTCTTTCACCGTCGTTTGGATATTTTAATAATTTAGTTGCAGTTGATTATGTTTCCAAATGGATAGAGGCAATTCCATGTCGAACAAATGATCATAAAATCGTCATCAAATTTTTAAAAGAAAATATTTTTAGCAGATTTGGAATTCCTCGAGCCATGATAAGTGATGGGGGAACTCACTTTGTTAATAAACCGTTTGCTTCATCAATGAAAAAATATGGTATTACTCATAAACTAACTACTCCTTATCATCCCCAAACAAATAGACAAGTTGAATTAGCTAATAGGGAGATAAAGCAAATTTTGGAAAAAAAATGTTAACTCAAATAGAAAAGATTGGTCTCTGCGACTTAATGATGCATTTTGGGCATATCGAACAGCTTTTAAAACATCATTGAATATGTCTCCTTATAGGTTGATTTATGGAAAACATTGTCATTTGCCTGTGGAATTGGAACATAAAGCTTATTGGGCGATCAAAACTTTTAATTCAAGCATGGATGATGCCAACAAATTGCGTAAATTGCAACTTAATGAACTTGATGAACTCAGAAATGACGCGTATGAGAATTCAAGGATTTATAAAGCAAAAATCAAATCATTTCATGATAAAACAATTCTAAGAAAATCTTTTGAGATTGGTAAAAAAGTTTTGCTTTATAATTCTCGACTTCACATATTTTCAGGAAAATTACGATCAAGATGGACATGCCCATATGTTGTAAAGCATGTGTATCCTTATGGAGCTGTGGATATTGAAAATCCTAAAAATGGTGATATTTTTAAAGTAAATGGACAAAGGCTTAAACCATTTTTAGAAAATGAAATCTTTCAAGAAGAGTTTATTTCCCTTTCTGATCCTTGAATTTTTATGTTGCATTTAAGTTTGTTTATTTTTATTTCAGGTTTTCTTAAATCTTTTTATTTTCCTCGGTTAAATGGCCGATATATGCATGTGTGTCATTATTGTTTTTACTATTTATTCTGTTTGCAGCTGTGACCCATAGTTTTGTCATGATAACATATTACCCCTATAAAATCTCTCATCTTTCTCTCTATTTTCGCAGAAAAAAAAAAAGAAAGTAAAAACATGGCTGGATCCTCTGCACAAACATTGAAAAATATTTTTGTATTTTGTCGGTCGAGTCCTGGAAAAAATGAAGTGTTTTTAGGATCAGCGAATAATCTTGGAAAGATATTGGCTGAGAGAAAAATTCACTTGGTATATGGGGGAGGTAATATTGGGTTAATGGGATCTGTTTCAACATCTGCTCATCTTGGAGGTAGTCAGGTTTTGGGTATTATTCCTACAGCTTTAGCTGAAGGAAATATTACAGGTGTTACGATTGGGGAAGAATTAAAAGTTTCTTCTATGTATGAAAGAATCACCAAAATGATTGAAAATTCTGATGCTTTTATCGCACTACCAGGTCGGTTTTGGTATATTAGAAGAAATTTTTCACACTGTTTCTTGGGCACAACTTAATATCCATAATAAAACTGTGGGCTTGTTGAATATCAATAATTATTATGACAGTTTGTTGACATTTCTTGATAAAGCTGTGGAACAGAATTTCATTTCAGAAAATTCACGACGGATGCTCATCTGTGCTTCGACTGCCGACCAATTAATTGATGATTTGGAAGCTTTTGTTCATAAGCTGATCCGATGATAGAAAATATCAATTGGTCGCAATCAAGCAGTAAGAAAAGGATGTTGGATCATTGATTCAAACGTCGTGGATTGGTTTGCGTTTGTTTCAGTTTGTTATCTTCAATAAAATTCCAGGTGATATCTCTTTCATTATATACTCTTTATTAATAGTTATTTTGACATTAGGGACAATGTCATATTCTGACTGGGGGGGAAAAAACTTAAAAAAAAAACTAAAAAAAAACTTAAAAATAAAAATAAAAATATATATATTATTTTAAAATAAAATCATGTTTATTGTTTGTATCTTAGTAATTTTTGCAAAAATGTCATACATTACATGTTTGAAAGGTTTAGATTAGAAATTGTAATAATCTATTAAAGTATGTTTAAATTTTTATTTGAAAAAAAAAGTCAATTTTAATATTTTGATCACTATAAAAATATGATTTATGAAATCTTTTTGAATGATTAACCATTGTGATAAAATCAGTTATTAAAGTATGTGGCCCATGATATACCTGATAAGAGTGCCTAAAATTTTTAAACTCACACATATTTTGTGAGTGAGTGGAGAGGATTGAGAAAAAAGCTTGCGAGCCTTTATTGATAATCAGAGAGGCTATCTATTGTTTAGATCTTGTGTTCTTATTTTGAAAAAAAAATTGATATTTCCTGAAAAAAAAGAAGAAAAAAAAGAAAGATGTTGAAGATCTATGTAATTTTTAAGTTACATGCTTCGACCCATTTATCTCTCATAAAAATACAAATAAAAAAAAGAAAAAAAAAAGAAAGAAAGAGAGAAATACATTGTACAAATTAAATAAATATGTGGTCAAGAAGCATAAACTTAGTCTGATTCCATGATGTAAAAAAAATTAAGAAAAAAAAATATATAATAAGAACAACTGGATTTTAAATCAATGGATTTCCTATCTTTTGATTAGTTTGGCTCGTTTGTCTGTCTGCATTCTGTAAACCATTTTCCTGAGCATTTATCTGTATTCCAACTCCATGAGAGAAATCATTCTCATAAATTGAAACACTTATTAACTTGTGAGAATAGGGAGTTGAGACTCTTATTAAGAATTTCTGAAGGCCATGTACATTTAACTACCTGAAAACAAGCTTTGAATTGATCTGTTCAGATTATTTCATAAATTAAAATTATAATGATCTTGATATAACTTTGACAGTTTTCAAATTTAATTTAAACACTTGGATAGTTTTGATTACATTTCTATTTAAATTAATCAATATGTTTTGTGTTGCTATTAACGCTTAAATTGCTAGGGACTAGCAATAAGCTGGTTGGGGAGTGTGATAAAGATAAAATATTGTATATTATTTAAATGTTTTATTATATAAATATATAATTTTTGTTTTATTACATGTTTAAATATTATATGTTTTATAATAAATTCTATAAAATATAAGTTGTGTAATTATAAGTTTTTACTATTTTTACAGGTTCGATAAAACACGAATAAACTTGGCATTGCAAATGGGATTAAGATGATTCTTGGACCTGTAGAAAGTTGATGTTAATATCTACAATATTGATGGAAAGCATGAGATAAAAATCTTCTCACAAGTGGGATCAAATTAAGCAACAAATAAAGTTACCAAAAGAGTGGCAGTTTTACCATGCTCTAGTATTTTGACCATATCTCTCAAAATACTTGGTCAAATGGTTTGAAAAAAATACCACAACTAGACAACTCAATTATCCACATGTTTCTTTTTATGTGAAGAAGCAAATTCGGAGAAGAAGATTTTCAAAAGTGGTGTGTAATATAATATAATATCTTGGAACACCAATGAAGACTTTTGTGTAAAAAAATAATATTTTATTTGTGGTTGTCTCCCCAAATTTGGCTATAAATAGGGTTCATTGTAATGTATTGAGATATCCCTCATTCTATGAACAAACCTTTGAGTTCATAAGATTTCTCTCTTTATTTTTCCTTTATTTCTTCATTTAAATATAATTAGCATGTTAATTTCATATTCAAAGTTTTACACTTTGAATAATGAATAGCTAACTTCCTAAAGTTGAGATGATAAGGTGAAACTCTTGGCATGATAATAAGGTTATTAAAAGGTAAGAATCTATGTTTTATATTATTTAATCATTATTTATTGTTTATGTTATATTTATTTCTTTAAGAATTTTTATACCCTACTTATAAGTGGGAGTTTTGATTTATTGTTGTTATATGTTACACTAAATTTTTGGAACCATTTAAATGTTAGTTTGGTATTACCAACAATTTAAAGTGGATGCCTTGATTTATTATATATAAATATATTATAATATTAAATTCTTGGAACCATTTAAATGTTAGTTTGGTTTTATCAACCATTTAACTTGGATTCCTTGATTTACTATATATAAATATATCATAATAATATTTTCTTGGTACCATTTAAATGTTAGTTTGGTTTTACCAACCATTTAAAGTGGGAACCTTGATTTAGTGTTTACAAATATATATATAGCACAATAAATACTTGACCACATTTATAAGTTTTGGTATATATTATATATTTATGAGATAATAATTTATAACAAAATATAAATATTATTATTTAATGTGAGGCCCGGGGCCGAAGAGGGCGAGGGGGTGAACGCCGGTGCCATCAGTTGCACGGACAATGAGCGGCTCCTGGCAGGCTTCTAGGTGAAGGGAACATGAATGAACTGACCCACACGGGAATGAGAGGGATTCCGAGACTGGGCAATGTAATGGACTGAACAGTTGAAGAGGGCTTAAAAGATTTGATTGGTACTACTCATCTCACGAAGGTGCATATTCTTTTCGGTAGCTCATCACATAAGAACTCCAAAGTTAAGCGTGCTTGACTTGGGGCAATTTTGGGATGGGTGACCTCCTGGGAAGTTTCCTAGGGTGCGTGTGAGTGAGGACATAAGCACGCTGGAAAGACTCGTCTTGGTACAGTGAGGACAGTCGTCAAATCTGGGGCGTTACATTTAATATATTGGAACCATTTTATTAAGTGGATTTCAATATTGTTCGTTAATGTTAACTTAATTAAAATACCAAGAGTGGATCCTTTAATCTCAACTACTTAAATTAAAATTTGAACAATTAAAATTTACCCATTAAATATTCAAACAATTAAAATTAAAAAGAAACAAAAACAAAAACAAAACAAAAAGACATTGTAGTGGACTTGTAATTATTACCTTAGCTTCCCTGTGGATACGATATTCGGACTCACCGAATTATATTACTTGTAGACAACCTGCTCTTGGGAGTGCAACAATCAAAGTCGCAACAATTATGCTATTGAAGAAATCGGATAGGATTCATATATAGCGTTCTTGACGTAATAGACATTGTATAATCGAAGTCAAATTGAAGAACAGACTAGTTATGCAATTGTTATGATTTTCTGAAGAGATATTGTTGAGATTGCGCAGATTTGATATTGCGGTCTGTTATTAATGAGGTTATGAGTTGTATGGATACTGATTATGTCTCGTGATAGTATGTCTGTGATGTTGAGATTGACGGGGTTATCAAGACTATATTATTATACCGTCGAAGCATCAGTAGATTGATGTTAATTAGATTCAGTATTGATTATGATTGTATCATTCTATCGTGACATTGATCAGATTATGATTGATTTGAGTATTGATCAGAACA
This sequence comes from Primulina eburnea, assembly GCF_022965805.1. Lineage (NCBI taxonomy): Eukaryota > Viridiplantae > Streptophyta > Magnoliopsida > Lamiales > Gesneriaceae > Primulina > Primulina eburnea. The sequence goes on along the minus strand of NC_133112.1, from coordinate 19,804,184 downwards.
AGTTCGGAATTGAGTTGTATATTTATACGATATATTCGATATGTTATTGCCAGAATTATATTGACAGACAGTGGGTTCGAGACTTTGACAGAGTCAGAGAAACAGAACGAAAGGTATAAATTGATGTTGATGCGGGATTGCACAACTCAAGTTGGATTCGACATGAGTTTCCCAAAATCACTTACTTTATGTTATCGCATTGTTATTTGCAATTGAGTTTGATTGATATCTGTGGTCTATGGATTTATATACAATGTTTGTAATGAGTCATAGGCGGATGTGCCTAGTCATATACATTTGAACTCGTGACAGGAGTGCCTGATTGTGATGGAATCGTCACTGGCCCATTTCACATTGTCTAAGAGGTTTGGCTATATCGAAGTGGATAGAATTGGAGTTTCTTCTATTACTGATGTTTGATATAGACGTCAGGGTCGATATGCCCAGTCTGTGGCTGATTCGCCAAGACACCGGACGCTTGGCTATATCGGAGTGGATAGAATTGTAGTTTCTTCTATTAGTGGTGTTCGATATGGAAAGAGCCAAAGTCCGTGAATAAGAACATACCACCAGCCCGATCGGGAGTGTAGGTTGGTGTATGTTCTTATTCCGATCGGGATCCCTAGATTAGGACGAGTCGAGTCTGAGTCCATGAGTCAGAGTTTGTGTTGATTCATGTGTCGGATTTGATACATGTTATATTTCGAGAGTATATTGATGCATGTTTCTGATTTTGATACATGATATGAATGTTTATTTCATGCTTTTATAACTGTGTATATGAAATGCATGTATACATGATTTATACTGGGAATATAATTCTCATCGGAGTTATCCGGCTGTTGTCTTGTTTGTATGTGTGCATAACAACAGGTGGGACAGGAGCAGGGTCGAGGAGATAAAGAGAGGGATCGTGATTATAGTGGAAACTACGGACTTTAATGAAAGATAGGGTTTGAAAAATTGATATATATATAGTTGTCAAAATTTAGTTGGAATCGAGTGTAGTGTATCTCGTACGGATTTATACCTTTATACTGATATGTATATTAGATTGTGTTGCGTACTCTTTTATTAAAAAAAAAATTTAGACCATGTTTATTATAACGAATTAAATTGTCCCAAATGATGATTAAGATTATGATTAGCGTCCGGGTCCGCACATTCAGGAAATGATGTGCAAAATTTGCTGGGGTCTGGCTGCATAAAAAATAAACGGCTTATCACTGGGCGATTGTACATATACTGATCTCTGTCAGAAGTCTATGACAGCTCCGTTCAAGGAAAGCTAGTCCATACCCAAAATGATGTCAAACTTCGGCAATGGTAGCACTATTAGATCTGCATGAACCACATTCTTCTGTAACCGAAGCTCCAATTTCTTCACTATCAGAGAGGTAAACATCTGATTCTCGAATGGAATCGATAACCTGATTCCTGAATTCATAGCCACTGGTATGATTCATAGTCGCTGGACGAACGTCACGGATATAAACGAGTGTGTAGCTTCGGAATGTAGCAATGTATGCGTGGCTACACCTGTAATATATATCCTTCCTGCAACAAAATATACCATCAAATCTGATCGCGTTGAAACTTAAGAAATTTTCTACCTGCAATTATCTCAAAATCTTTGATAAATTTACTGATTTAACCCAAGTGTTCCGCAAAAAAATATTTTAAGCCTCAAACTTTTTGAAATTACAAATTGACCCTTACAGTTTCCGAAAATTACACTTTAGCACTTACAATTTTGAAATTTTCCATCTTTCCATCAAAATTTTCGAATTTAGCACATAAAATCGTAAAATTCTTGAAAATTAACCATTAAATCCTAAATTTTCATAAAACTCAAAAATAGCCCCTTAAAAATTTCGAGTTTTGCAATTAGGTCCTCATATTATTGGTTATTAAACTTAGGTCCCTAAAATTATCCATTGAAGCAATTCAACACTTAATTGCAACTAGGTAGAGCTTGTATCCTAATTTCTTCGATGTTCTCAATCCCAAAAAATAATTCACACAACAATCATATAACCCATGCAATCAAAGCGATAAATTAAAATCTTAAACATAATTCTTACCGATGATCAGCGTCGAAAATGGCTCCGCCTCAGCCTCCTCGGCATGCATCACATATGATCTGCCGTAGTGGGACCCTTGTTCCTAGGGCAATTTGCCGCCTTGTGACCCTCCTCTTTTCATACGAACCATCTGAACGTGCCGCACGTGCATTTGTCGTAGTGTAACTTGTTGCACTGCTTACACGGCTACCTTTCCTCCGGCTTAGGAGCCCCTGGTGCCTGGGATAGTCGCTGTTGTCCTGGACTCCTAAACTTGTCCCTGGTGCTTCTGCTGCCTCGGTGGCCGCGTAAACTGCTTCTTCTTTGTTTGGGAGCTAGGATGGGCCTGATGCATCTTCCGCTGCATCTCAGCGTCAATATCACGGAGGGCCTTCTTTGCCTGAAAGGCACAACCAGGCTCATCTTAACTAGTAGTCTCATAAGCATCAAATTACAGCACAAAGTAGGCCTGAGTCTATCCATGAAATGTGATGTGAATCTTTGTACGAATGAAAAGCAAACACGATTAAAATCGAATTGTGCCCTCAATTCAATGACGAATAAGGAATCGTTGTTTGTCCTGATCTTTTGAATCAAGTTTTGGAGATCAATATTCACCTATAAATCATAAAAACTTAGCAATAAATATTCACGATTAAACAATTGAGAAACAGACGAACCTTCAAAGAACTTGCCCTTGACAATCCGTATGAAATCAATCGACAAACGCCACAAGAACGAATCTTGATAAGTTTGATTTTTGATTACAAAGAAAAAAGCCTTGAAAAATCTTGAGAGAAAATTCTCAAAAGTTTGATAAACTCAATAATAAAATCTGAATTGTGTCTAAAATTTTCGTGCAAATATGTTTACATATAAAAAAGATTTCAAATCTAGTTATCAAAATAATCCAAACTCTAAACTAGGAAACTAGGATTTTCCCGCAACTGACTCGCGCTCGGGAGGTATAATTTGACCGCTCAAGTGCCGAGGATTCTGTTCTATTTGCGCTCGGGCGGTAGAATATGACCGCTCGGGAGTGAGGCGTTCTGGAAATCTTCTCCTTGGAAAGTATGTGTGGTGCTCGGGCGGTAATATTTGGCCGCTCGGGCGCCGATGCTTCTGGAATCCTCTTCATTTATCACTTGAATAATATTCCTTTGGCTCCCAACCTTACTCCCTTGCATCACAAACCCTCCAGCACTTTGCACCCGGCTTATAAGTCCTTCTTCCTGGCTCATAAGCACCTGCAACGCTTCCTTGAATCTCTTTATTTGTCCCCTCGTGATTGGTCCCTCCGGCAACTCTAAAGGGTCCAATGCTTTCCTTGGGGCTTGACCATCCGTGTTCGCATCATCCTCCCCTTCTTGAAAAGGATTTGTCCTCAAATCCAGCTTGTCACCTACATCAAACAACGACAAGTCACTAACATTAAAAGTAGAACTCACGTTATATTCACCTAGTAAATCGAGTTTTTAGGCATTTTCATTGATCCTTTCAAGGACTTGAAATGGTACATCGTCCCTAGGTAATAGCTTTGAACGTCTCTTCTCGGGGAACCTTTCCTTCCTCAAGTGTAATCACACCCAATCTCCCTTCTCAAATATCACCTTCTTTTTCCCTTTGTTGGCTTGCTTGGCATATTTCTTATTTCTCTTCTCAATATTGGCCTTGACCTTTTCATGCAAACTCCTAACAAATTCAGCCTTCTTCTTTCCATCCATGTTTAACCTTTCACTCACTGGTAAAGACATCAAATCTAACTGATTCAAAGGATTAAACCCATAAACAATTTCAAATGGAAAATAATTTGTAGTTGAATGCATGCAACGATTATACGTAAACTCAACAAATGGCAAACAATCTTCCCAATTCTTTAAGTTCCTTTTAAGTATAGCACGCAAAAGTGTTCCTAAAATTCTATTAACAACCTCAGTTTGTCCATCCGTTTGAGGGTGACAAGTGGTAGAAAACAAAAATTTTGTGTCAAGTGTAGCCCACAACGTTTTCCAAAAGTAACTCAAGAATTTAACATCACGGTTAGAAACAATAGTCCTAGGCATACCATGCAACCTAACGACTTCTCTAAAGAACAAATCCGCAATTTAAGAAGCATCATCATTTGTCCTAGGCAACCCCAAAACAAAGTCCATAGAAATATCAACCCAAGGTTCACTCGGGACGGGAAGTGGTGTATACAATCCATGTGGTTGTGTTTTAGATTTAGCTTGTCTACAAGTTATGCACTTTTTACACACACGCTCAACATCACGTTTCATATGTGGCCAATAGAAATGTTCATGCAATGCGCTTAAAGTCTTAGTCACACCAAAATGTCCCATTAATCCACCCTCATGTGCTTCTCTAACAAGTAACTCACGAATAGATGTTTTAGGAATGCACAATCTATCTTCTCTAAACAAGAAATCTTGATGCAAATAAAATTTGTCATGTGACTATGCATACACGTTACAAATACACCCTTAAAATCCTCATCTAGCACATACAATTCCTTCACATGCTCAAATTCCAAAACTTTAGATTCCAAAGTAGAGATCAGTACATACCTCCGTGATAGTGCGTCAGGCACTACATTTTCCTTACCTTGTTTGTACTTGATGATGTACGGGAATGTTTCAATGAATGCCACCCACTTGGCATGCCGCTTGTTCAACTTCTGCTGCACCTTAAGGTGCTTATGAGACTCGTGATCCGTGTGAATCACAAACTCCTTAGGCCTCAAGTAGTGCTACCACGTCTCTAGAGTCCTCACAAGTGCGTAGAACTCCTTATCATATGTGGGATAGTTCAGGGCTGCTCCATTGAGCTTCTCGCTAAAGTACGCCACTGGCCGTCCTCCTTGCATCAAAACTCCGCCAATACCTACACCTGACGCATCACATTCAATTTCAAAAGTGTTATAAAAATCAGGTAAAACAAGTAAAGGAGCATTAATTAATTTTTGCTTGATAATATTAAAGGACTTCTCTTGCTCCTCGCCCCAATGGAATGGAACATTCTTCTTGATTACCGTCGTCATCGGTGCTGCCAATGTGCTAAAATCCTTTACAAACCTCCTATAGAAGCTTGCAAGTCCATGGAAACTTCGGACTTGACCAACAGTAGTAGGCGATGGTCAATCTCGAATAGCACTTACCTTGTCTTCATCCACTTGTATCCCCTGTGAGCTTACCACAAAACCAAGAAAGACAAGTTTGATTGTACAAAAATCACATTTCTTTAGGTTAGCATATAGATTTTCAGCCCTTAGTATGATTAGCACAAGTTTCAAGTGACCAACATGCTCATCCAAGTCTTTTCTATATACTAGGATATCATCAAAGTAAACAACAACAAATTTTCCTATGTATGCATGCAAGACATGGTTCAATAACCTCATAAAGGTGCTAGGAGCGTTAGTTAAGCCAAAAGGCATGACCATCCACTCATATAACCCGTACTTGGTTTTAAAAGTTGTTTTCCACTCATCACCTTCCCTCATCCTAATTTGATGATAACCACTCTTCAAATCAATTTTGTTAAATATACAAGCACCATGCAATTCATCTAACATATCATCTAGTCTAGGTATGTGATGCCTATACTTGATGGTTATATTATTAATTGCCCTACAATCTACACACATACGCTATGAGCCATCCTTCTTAGGAACTAATAAAACAGGTACGGCACAAGGGTACATGGACTCACGCACAAAACCCCTATCTAACAACTCACTTACCTGCCGTTGAAGCTCCTTAGTCTCCTCCGGATTGCTTCTATAAGCTGGACGATTTGGCAATGCACTCCCAGGTACCAAATCAATTTGTTGTTCAATCCCCCTCAACGGTGGTAGCCTTTGAGGTAGCTCCTCCGGAAATATATCATCAAATTCCTGCAAAAGTGAAACAACAATGCTCAGAAAGGACCCGGCTATATCACTTGTGTTTAGGAGGATCTCCTTATAAAAAATTAACACAAGTGGTTCATGTGTGTGAAACAATTGTTTCAACTCACTTTTTTGGGTCATATATGATTTCTTTTTGGCCTCTTTCCTCTCCATTTCTTTTCCCTCAATTTCTTTCCTCTCATTTTTTTTTGCATGGCTATCTCACTCTTTTGATAACTTTTTTTTTCAGCCATCTCATTTTTATTTTCAAAGGCCATCTCACTTTTTAATTCACTCTTTTTTTCAGCCTCATCTCTTTTTTTCTTTTTCAATTGGTCCTCCAACACTTGCTTTGGGGACAAAGGAAGTAATACAATGGACTCCTTCTTCAATACAAATGAGTACTTATTCTTGAACCTATCATGTGTCACCCGCCTATCATATTGCCAAGGTCTACCCAACAAGATATGACATGCATGCATGGGTACCACATCACACAAGACCTCATCCTCATACTTCCCAATAGAAAAGGAAACCAACACTTGTTTATTCACCTTCACCTCCGCACAATCGTTCAACCATTGAAGCGTATATGGTTGAGGATGCTTTAATGTAGGTAAACCCAATTTTTCCACCATCTCACTACTAGCCACATTGGTACAACTCCCCCCCATCTATGATTAAATTGCAAACCCTTTGATTTACAAAACACCTAGTGTGGAACAAGTTCTCCCTTTGGTTAGTATCCTCCGCCTTGACTTGGGCACTCATGATTCACCTAGTCACTAATGCTTAACCTACAACCGCCTCATACCCCTCATCAGGATCCTCTAGCTCAGGCATCTCATCATCATCATCACCCTCACTATGCGACTCATACTCACATAATCATTTAAAATCATCACTCTTTTATTTGGACACTCAATAGCAATATGACCCAACCCTTGACACCTAAAACATCTAGTATCTCTAGCTCTAGTAAGAGGAGTTTCAGATTTACCTTGCCCTCCTTGTTTAGGCGCCTCTTGTTTTGTCTCAACCTTGGGCTTGGTCATCAACTTGCTTTCATCACGTTTTGCTTCATTTGGTCGCCAAGAAGTTGACGAACTCCCACTTTGATTGGTGCAGCCAACTCCTCGCCTCTTGAGTTGTTGCTCCACCTTTACGGCCATTTGCACTATTTCGTCTAGATCCAAGTAGTGCCTAAGCTCCACTTGATCTTGTATCTCCCTATTCAAACCACAAAGAAAACGTGCCATGGTAGCCTCACTATCCTCCTCAATATTTTCTCTAATCATGACTACCTCCATCTCCTTATAATATTCCTCAACACTCTTTAACCCTTGCCTCAAAGTTTGTAATCTCTTAAACATTTCCCTATAGTAGTGATTGGATACAAACCTCTTCCTCATTACCTTTTCATCTCATCCCAAGATTCAATTGGTCTCTCATTATACCTTCTTCTAGTGGTCACTAATTGATCCCACCAAATGAGAGCATAGTCTAAGAATTCAACCATCGCCAACATCACCTTCTTTTGCTCGGAGTAGTGGTGACTTTCAAATACGAACTCTAACCTCTTTTCCCATTCTATGTACGCCTCCGGGTCAGATTTCCCATGGAATGATGGAATTTTCATCTTAATACTACCCATGTTACCATCTTCCCTATTCCCATCATATCTACCCAGTACGGCTTCTCTTCGTCCCCTACCGAATCTTCTACCTCTTCCATTCCTACCCCAATTTTCATTTTGACTCTCCTCGTCTCCTCCCAAATCATACTCCTCATCCTCTCTACCCAAATCCTTAGGTTTGGATTTACTCCCACTAGTACTAACTTCAAGCTTATCCAACCTCTCATGTAAGGGCTCTAATTCACTCCTCATCATCCTACTAAAATGCCCAAACAACGCCTCCATTTGACCTTAGACAACCCCAGGTTCGAACTATCTCCTACCTCCCTCTCCATTTAATTTCAAATTTGTACCTGCAAGAAAACGTTAGTAGAAAAAAAAAATTGATCCTCATCCAAATGCTCACGGTCACTCCAAAGAAATTCACTCGTATTTTCTCTCAAATTTTTTTTTTGCTCACTATAAATACTCACCGTTCACTCCAAAGAAATTCACTCGCACTCAAGTAATGTCACTCAAACTCGAGAGTTCTCTCAAGGTGCTCAAGCTTTGTATTTGTATATCAAACAATCAAGTTTCAACTTGTGAACGATTGTAACCGACTCACTTGGACTGCGTAGACAAGAAATTCGAAGGTATATAATTTTTTTTTGACTGTGAGAGGCAATTGAATATGACTCTCTAAGGGAAATTGAACAAGATACCAAAAAGAAATAATGATGAATTTTCGTAATTTTTGTATTTTTTTTTTGGCTGAGTATATCTCGAAAATCACCAAGGAAAAAAAAATCAAACTGTTCTTCGAGAATAATAGATTCACGAAGGACGAAGAACGATAAACGAAAACATATCTGGAAACGAGCGAATAAAAAAACAGATCTGAAAATTGAATAACAAAATACTTACTTGAATTCAATGAACCTAAGCTCTGATACCAAATGATGTGAATCTTTGTACGAATGAAAAGCAAACACGATTAAAATCGAATCGTGCCCTCAATTCAATGACGAACAAGGAATCGTTGTTTGTCCAGATCTTTTGAATCAAGTTTTGGAGTGTGATATTCACCTCTAAATTATAAAAAATTAGCAATAAATATTCACGATTAAACAATTGAGAAACAGACGAACCTTCAAAGAACTTGCCCTTGACAATCCGTATGAAATCAATCGAAAAACGCCACAAGAACGAATCTTGATAAGTTTGATTTTTGATTACAAAGCAAAAAGCCTTGAAAAAGCTTGAGAGAAAATTCTCAGAAGTTTGATAAACTCAATAATAAAATCTGAATTGTGTCTAAAATTTTCGTGCAAATATGTTTACATATAAAAAATATTGCAAATCTAGTTACCAAAATAATCAAAAATCTAAACTAGGAAACTAGGATTTTATCGCAACTGACTCGTGCTCGGGTGGTAGAATTTGACCGCTCGAGCGCCGAGGATTCTGTGCTATTCGCGCTCGGGCGGTAGAATATGACCGCTCGGGCGCGAGGCGTTCTGGAAATCTTCTCCTTGGACAGTAAGTGTGGCGCTCGGGCGGTAATATTTGGCCGCTCGGGCGCCGATGCTTCTGGAATCCTCTTCATTTATCACTTGAATAATATTCCTTTGGCTCCCAACCTTACTCCCTTGCATCACAAACCCTCCAGCACTTTGCACCCCGCTTTTAAGTCCTTCTTCCTGGCTCATAAGCACCTGCAATGCTTCCTTGAATCTCTTTAGTCATTCCCTAGTGATTGGTCCCTACGGAAACTCTAAAGGGTCCCATGCTTTCCTTGGGGCTTGACCATCCGTGTTCGCATCAAAATGCCTCAACTTTTGGGTGGCATCTCTAGCAATAAGGGGCACAAAGTGACAGCCCCGGTCAAACTTCCGTATAAACTCTGCCACTGTCGAGTCCCCTTGGCGAAGACTCATGAACTCCCTCATAAGGCGACCCCCGACATGACCTGGAAAATACTTGCCGTAGAACACTTCCTTGAACTTCTCCCAAGTGAGGGTAGCCAAATTCAGCCCGTGCGCTGCTCCCACCCACTAAAGGGATGCATCATTGATAAGTACAATTTATTGAACTTTTGTTACTTGTATTTAACTTGGAATTTTGTGATTCTTGAGAAAGTTTTATGCGATTTGTTGTTGTAGTGTGGAAGCTTAGGATGAGAGTTTGGAGTATTAAAATGTTGAATTGGAAAGTGCAAAAGATGCAAAAATACATAAGCTACAGCACACCCGCGCTTATATTTACACCGCACCCGTTCTGTAAAACATACCGCACCCGCACTCACAAACCAGTAGCTGCATCGCACCCGCGATGACTTCCTGACCTCACCCGCGGTCCTTGCAAGACAAAATCCGAAAATCTGTATTTTGATGTGCTGCGCATGGAAAGTCCAAGCTTTGATTGTGCTGTGAATTAGGGCTTGTCTGGGACTATAAATGTAAGGCTTGAAATTTATTAGTCTTCATTTATGTGAGACTCGGAAGATATGAGTATGCATGATATAAAATGAGAAGCACTAAGTGAGATGGGAGTAAGAAAGAAATGGAAAAGATGAGGAAATATTCAGAATAAATTAGAAGGGCCGAAGCATTGGCGCACATGCGTGAAGCAATTAGCGCATATGCGCGACAATTCCAGTAGCATCGGCGCACATGCGCGAAGAAATGCGTGCGTATGCGCAACATGTCCAGAGACATTGGCGCACATGCGCGAGATAAGGCGCACATATGCGCGACACCTCCAGAGACTTTGGCGCACATGCGCAAGATGAAGCGCGCATATGCGCGAGGTATTGATGCCGAGACAATATGTCTCGCGCATATGCGCAAGTTGAGGACGCGCACATGCGCGAGAAATCCAGCATGAAACCTTATGTTGACACATGGCATGAACTATATAAATCATTGTAAGGTGTCATTCTTCATTTCCTATCAGCAAGAAACGAGAGAGAAATTGCCTGAAAACATTTCTTTCATCATAGCTTAGAGACAAGATTTTGAAGAATCCGGCCAACCGAATTTGAATCCGAGCATATATTTGTAATCCTCTTGCTATTAGCTACAAAAGGATGTAAGTATTTATATGTTTCAGCATGTTTTGAAAGTTACATGTTGGGGAAAACTTTGATATTCTTGTAGATATATGTTCTTATGATTATAAGCAACGGTTATTCACAGTCGGATCGAACAACGGATGTGTGATGTAATTGTCATAGAATTTCAGCATGTTTAGATTGAGATTATGCATATTTTTGAGAATATGATTGTAACGCCCAGATTCGACGACTGTCCTCACTGTATCAAGACGGGTCTTTCCAGCGTGCTTATGTCCTCACTCACACGCACCCTGGGAAACTTCCCAGGAGGTCACCCATCCCAAAATTGCTCTAAGCCAAGCACACTTAACTTTGAAGTTCTTATGTGATGAGCCACCGAAAAGAAGATGCACCTTCGTGATATGAGTAGTACCAATCAAATCTTTTAAGCCTCTTCAACTGTACAGTCCATTACATTGAACATTCTCGGAATCCCTCTCATTCCCGTGTGGGTCGGTTCATTCATGTTCCCTCTACCTAGAACCTGCCAGGAGCCGCTTATTTTCCGTGCAACTGATGGCACCGGCGATCACCCCCGCCCTCTTCGGCCCCGGGCCTCGCATGCCCATCAGCTTCCGCTTGGTTCGTCCCCGAACCACACCGTACTAAGAGAGGTCGGATCTGATACCAACTGTAACGCCCCAGATTCGATGTGGGGACCCGGGCTCTAATTCTTTTCTTTGGGATTAAATGGATCTTTATTTAAAAAAAATGGGTCAAAATTTTGCTTTTTACATTAACTCAAATGAAAGCTAAAACAAGAGGTTTCTATGTTATTCAACAACATAATGTACAAACATAAGATACACACATTTCTTGTCTCCATCCATGTTCAACAAACCAGTATTTAAATACAGTACTTGTCAAAAGTACAAACTACTAGTTCCTCTGCTATGCCCGTGATCACCACGCTATATCCATCTCTCATCCTCTGCGTGACCCAGATCCTGCCCCCCCTGTTGTTATGCACACATACAGTCATAACAACAGCCGAAAACTTAGGTGAAAACAAATCCCAGTATAAACATGTATACATGCATATAAACAATCTAAATCATGAAACATGCTATCATGAATTAAAGAAATACAATAGATTCCATATTCTAGGAAACCAACATAATATATACATGCAATTCAAATAAAATCATGTATTGACTTGACTCAACTATAACTCTAGGGACCCCGGTGTTAATAAGACGTCAATGGCTGTCACCTACCCTCCCAATCGGGGTGACTGTACGTCTTATTCCTAGACTTCGGTCTGAGCTGTATCGACGTCTACAATAGGACTAAGAGCTGCTCCTAAGCTGCGATAACACCGAACATCTAGATATTTGACAATGGCTGTCAAAGACTCTCCTATCTTAAATGCAATTAATATCAATCTATAAACAAAGCATGATCATTTCATAAGATATGAATACAAGTCTATAACCAAATCAAAATCATATTACAAGATAAGTAACAATTCTAGTATGTGATTTTGGTTGGGAAACTCAAATTGAATCTCATTTGAGTTGTATCTCCCCAAACAAAACATGAAGTATACCTTGCGTTGTTAAACCTGTATCAATGTCAAGGTCTCGGTGTCAAAGTGAGGCACAATGAATCTGAAATGGCAACAATCAAAACACCTTCTATTAATTCTTAACCCAATTCAACGCTTCTACAAATCACTAGTACATCTACACAATTTGACGGCATAACGGCGTAGTTTCTCAATACCGATCAATCCAACTTTCAACATATATCAATATCTAATTTCCACAATCCATAATCAACCTCATAGAACATCATACTCTCAAAAATCTGCATTAACTCAACAATAAACATGCTGAAAAATCATAACAATTTTGTACGATATCATTTCTTCGTTCCGGTTGTGTTTTTACGATATCAATACTCTCAAGAACATAGCATAGAGCTCAATTCTTCATTCTCCTAACATATATATAATAAAACATGCTGGAATTGAATGAAACTTACATCCTTTGATAGCTCTTGTCAAGAGGAGAAAGAATCTCAACACGGAACACAAATCGGAAGGTTAAATCTTAAGAAATCTTACTATGAAGCCTTGAAGAAATTTGAAGACTTCTCAGACTTTTCTCTCGTCCTTAGCTTCTGAAATGGCAAGGAAATGAAGACAACTCATTTAAATTTGCATGGCAAGGACATTTGTCTTTTTCTTTGTGCTGCACGTCTCGCGCATATGCACGACATCAACCGCGCATATGCGCGAGACCTACTGGTCTCGGCAATGTCTCCTCGCGCATATGCGCCACTTCATCTCGCGCATATGCGCCAAAGCTACTGGAGGTGTCGCGCATATGCGCCACTTCATGCCGCGCATATGCGCCAATGCTACTGGAATTGTCGTGCATATGCGCAACTTATCTTCGCGCATGTGCGCCAACTGTTCTGTCCTAATTTGAATATTTTCTCCTCTTGTCCATGTATTTCCTATTCTCATCTCAATTAACACTCCTCATTATATATCATGCATACTCATATATTCCGAGTATTACGTCAATGAGGACTAATAATCTCGAGCCTTACATTCGAAGATTGTCCTCACTGTATCAAGACGGGTCTTTCCAGCGTGCTTATGTCCTCACTCACACGCACCCTGGGAAACTTCCCAGGAGGTCACCCATCCCAAAATTGTCCCAAGTCATGCACGCTTAACTTTGGAGTTCTTATGTGATGAGCTATCGAAACGAAGATGCACCTTCGTGATATGATTAGTACCAATCAAATCTTTTAAGCCCTCTTCAACTGTACAGTCCATTACATTGAACATTCTCGGAATCCCTCTCATTCCCGTGTGGGTCGGTTCATTCATGTTCCCTCCACCTAGAAGCCTGCCAGGAGCCGCTCATTTTCCGTGCAACTGATGGCACCGGCGATCACCCCCCGCCCTCTTCGGCCCCGGGCCTCACAATGATACATACATATGGTGTTGATTATTCATTGTTGAGAGTTTATATTGAGTCTTGTTGAGAATTGAGTTGATCGGTATCGAGAGTTTACGCTGTTATGCCGTCAAAATAGACCGAGATTAAATATTGATGCGTATGTGTATCCTTTTGAGTTAGAAGTTGATATGGTGCATTATATATATGTCATTTCAGATTTGTTTTGACAGATTCGTCTTCGAGACTTCGACTACGACATCGATAAAGGTTTATCAACGAAAGGTATAATTCATGTGTTGGTTTGGGGAAGACACAACTCAATGAGATTCAATTTGAGTTTCCCAACAAAATCACATACTAGATTATGTTTATATTTTGAATGTTTATGCCTTGTTTATAGATTTATATTCAAGCCTTGAGATAGGAGTCATTGACAGATTTGTCAAACTAGATGTTCGGTAGTATCGTCGCATTGGAGCTGTTCGACTCCATGTGTAGACACTCGATACAGACATGACCGAAATCTAGGAATGAGACGTACCGTTACCCCGATTGGGAGGGTAGGTGACAGACAGCGACGTCTTATTCACACCGGGATCCCTAGAGTAGAGTCTAATTGAGTCAAGACATGATTTGATTGATATGGCATGCTTATATTGATTTGGTTTCGTAGACTATGGAACCTATTACTTTTGATATTATTCATGATAGTTTGTTTCATGATTTATATTTTGTTTATGCATGCATACCATGTTTTAGACTGGGATTTGTCCTCACCGGAGTTTCCGGCTGTTGTTATGTCTGTATGTGTGCATAACAACAGGTGGGACAGGATCAGGGTCACGACCGAGATGAGATCGAGATAGAGTGGTGACTTCGGGCACAGAGGACTGTTAGTGGTTATTGTACTAAACTTGTACTACTTATGATTTGGAGCTTGTATGGTATGGAACTTTAGTTTGGTATGGATGTATTAGAACAAACCATGTATTTACGTTGGTTGTAATTAAATAAAGAGAGTTCTTATGCTTGGTTATATACATTTGATTTAAAGTTAAAAGCAAAAATTTGACCCACGTTTTCTAACAACGATCCGATTAATCCCATAAAGAACTGAGTTAGAGCCCAGGTCCCCACAATAAAATACATCATATTTTCACCATCTAGGGTATTGGGGAGCCAAGGAAAGAGTTGAGGCTACTACTAGAAGAATGAAGACCTAATTTCATCAAGTTTTCGGGAAATCTTTTGCTCAACTCCGAGGACAGAATCAACACTTCAAGCTATTGTTCTAAGTTCTTCTTTCTTTTGTTTTTCATTTGATATGTCTTGTTTTAGAACCATGTTTTGTTGGTTTTCTTGTGTTATTATGAACTAATTTTTTTTTTTCTAGAGGAAAGATGGAACAAAACTAGAAACCATGTGTTGGAATTTATGAACTAAGCTATTTACGTTCTTCATAATGTTCATTTGTATTGTTCTAATGTTAATGCTTTCAATTTATTGGCCATAATTTGAATGATTTATATGTTTATAATTTATCACTCGGAAGAGGAAATTATAAACAAGAAAGGGGAAAAATACGTCAATGTTATTTATAGAGTTCGGGAGGGCATATAATGCTATTGAAGCCCATAAAAATCTAGTGCTTGATGTGTTATTTAATTTTAGAGTTGATGGGGACGTCGCAATCGATTTTTGGATAACTATTATCTACTTAACACTCGAGAGAGGGAGTATATAATTATAGGATTCTTGGCTAGTGAATAAGAAGGATTTTTATAACATAGCTACAATAAATTACACATGGTGGGCGATGGCGTGAAATCGGACCTCTAGATCTTTTATTCCATTGTTATTTGCTAAAATTTGGTGTTACATTTAAATCCATTTTCAATTTAGTTATTCTTGCAAAAAAATCTTCTAATTGATTATTCTAAATAAAGTCGAGACTATTTTAATCACAAGCACTGATATATGCTTATATACACACTCCTCGTGGGATTGACACTTGTACTCAAAACTATATTTTACTATAACTTGACGTCGGGCACTGGCGAGCAATCAAGAAAACACGCAACAAGTTTTTGGCGCCGTTTCGAGGGAGTGTTTATTTTAAATTTATATTAGTATTGTTACCAATTAGTCTTGATTTTAATTTAGAATTGTTTTTATTGTATTACATTTAACATTGATTTGTTTGACAGTGCATGCGAAGATCGCAAAATCTTCACTTGCTTACCTTTGATCCTGAGATCAAAATAACCGCAAGAAGATTAAGAAAGGCAAGAAGAGAAGAGATTCAAGCAATGAATGACAACAGAGATAATGAAAATCCAACCCCTGCAATACCCATCAGAGATAATTTTAGGCCGGTACTAAATGGTCATTATTCGGGCATAGCACGAGGGACTATTAATGCAAACAACTTTGAGATCAAGCCCACATTAATAAACTTGGTTCAACAGAACCATTTTGGGGGAGCCGCTACTGCAAATCCTCATCTACATCTCAAAACATTCCTTGAAATCACTGACACAGTAAAAATAAATGGTGTTTCTGATGATATAATTTGATTGCGCTTGTTTTCTTTTTCTCTTAGGAACCAAGTAAGAGGATGACTCCAATCGCTTCCTTTGGGAAGTATCACTACATGGCAGGACTTAGCAACCAAGTTCCTTGCTAAATATTTTTCACCTGCGAAGTCTGCACGGTTGAAGATTGAGATAAGTACTTTTAGGCCGACTGACTTTGAGCAATTATATGAGGCATGGGAACAGTATAAAGAGTTCTTGATGTTAGAGTATGTGCACGTCGAGCCAAGTGTTGACCGAGTGATCACAATGAAACTCTAGGTATAAACAATCTTTATTTTAATAATATTTGAAATTATTATTTTGGCACATCTTTATCTGTATACCCATTCTAGTTGCATAGATAAAGCCCTTGAATATACAAATAGTAGAAAGAATATGAGATGCTCATATGATGAGTATCATGAAACTCATATTTGGAATACTGTATATTCTAAACAGTTCCTAGTCGATTCAGCCGCCGCTAAGGAGGATATAGGCCGCTCGAGTTCGAGACTAGTATCTGTGATGTGAGTACCATGTTTCATTGGTAGGGGACATTGTGATGTCCGAGGATGCAGATAGGTGCTCCTGGTAAAGTGCACTGAACAACCCTCCATAAAGGACCTTTCAAGTGGTTCTCACTTATCGAGTGGAAACGTCCTAGTTTATGACTGTACACCATTAGTCCTTATGACCCGGGACAACATTGAGATTCTATGTGCTAGAATTACACTTTGACTTGTTTACCGACTCTCATGGGGTCATCAGGTGGCAAGGTTGGGTGTTCTGTCGAAACATATAGGAGTCGATGCATTGTAGTCGGGGATTCACCGCTTACCTTCGGGTATGGATATTGTAGAACCCGTAACCAGACTACGTATAAGCCATGCATAATTTCTAGTATTTAAATTAAAATGATTTTTTATTGCATGAGTATTTAAATTCTTTTCTTTAAATTTATTTATTTTATGCAGTACTTTAATTGTTATCTTTTCAGTTAAATAATTGAGGCCGGACCGGAGATGGAGTATTGAGATAAGTTAATAAAGACTTATTTAAGAAGTGGTAATTTAGCATGTTAGTAATTATAATTTAAAAAGTTGGCATGCATGCAAATTATTAAATTTCCTTGGTATTTTATTAAATTGTGTTTAATTATTTTTATGCATTTTATGCATAATTCATGCATGGTACAATTTATTTCATGAAATCTTAAAAGTTCATGCATTAGGGTTTCTAGATGCATTTCATGCTCGAACGAGGATCGGAAACCAGAGAATTTTCAGGAAAATTATTTGTTTACAAGATTTATTTTTATAAATTAAGTTGATGTAATGCCGAGAATTGTGGGTTGATAAGACGAGATTATGAGGTGTTGCATGGAAGAAGAACCGCACCTGCACTCCATTTTCTACCGCTCCCGCGGTGCAAGGGCAAAAAGTTAGAGTTTAGAAATAAAGGGAGACCGCACCCGTGCTTCTTTTTCTACCGCACCCGCGGTTGTGGCTCATGAAATGAGAAAGATTTACAGTAGCTTCACCGCACCCACGGTCCCCGATGTAGCGCTCCCGTGGTGAAGAGGCGTTAGGATATGATGTTAGTACAGTAAGGTCACCGCACCTGCGGTCCAAGAAGCAGCGCACCCACGGTCGATTATTCTGTATTTTTGATTTTGGTGCCGTGAGCTGAGCGCACCCGCGGTGCAAAGGTGGCGCACCCGCGGTGCGACGTGCTGGATGAAAATTTAACCATGTGTTACTTGCCATGCAATTTAATGAGTTGTCCTTCATTATTCATTCCTCAGCAGAATGAACCAAGAGAAGCTTCAGACAATTCCTTCAAGTGCATTCTAGCTTAGAATTTGAATTGTGCAAAATTTATCCATCCAAATTTCAATCTAAGCATAGATTCTTGCTCCTCTCATCAAGGGCTATCAAAGGATGTAAGTATCTTTAAGTTTCAGCATGTTTGGAAGTTTACATGTTGGGGAAATTTGGATATGCTTGTAATTATGTGTTCTTGAGATCATTGAAATCGTAGAAAAGTAAACGGATCGAGAAAATGATAGCATATGACATTGTTATGATTTTCAGCAAGTATTGAGTTGAGATATGCAGATTTTAAGATGATAATGAGTATATTGTGCTGATTATGAGTTGAAGATTATGAATTGTTGATATATGTTGAGATTTGAATTGATCGGTATCGCGAAATCACGCTGTTATGCCGTCCAAATGTGTAACGTCTCGCTCATTTTTAAAAAGTGCGGAAATATTTTTTTTTAAAGCTCACATTTTCGAAATAACATTTAAAATAATCATAATCATTTGACATTAAAAATAGCGCATTTTAAAATAACCCAACTCGTCTAAAATCATACGTAAAAATAAACATATAAAATTCTTAAAATCATCAACGTATTAAAATATTCATCTCCTCTCAATCTCATAAATCGTAATGCGGAAAACATGTGGTCCTCGGGTCGTTCACCTTACCAGGTCTGCCTACTCAGAGTTCGGCACCTCCAGTCTCCTCATCATTAATCTCACCTGCATCACACACACCTATTGAGTCTAAAGGCTCAACACACCTGTACCAGGAATAACAAGTACATATACATAGCACACATCAGTGAAAATTATCATACTCAACATATATTTCATGAACTTAAAAGCATAACGTAAACGTGTCGTGTAAAATCATATCGTGTCAAAGCATGTCATCTCATGTCATCATATATGTAAACGTGTCGTGTAAAATCATATCGTATTAAAATCATCTCATCTCATGTCATCATATACGTATACGTGTCGTATCCTTTCAAAACATGATAATGATCATAGCATGTATCATCGTATCAACATATACGTGTTAAAGCATGTCAACTCATGTCATCATATACGTAAACATTTCCTTTTTAATTGAATTCAGTTCATTAGTTGTGACTTTCGTATCAGCTCTATCGATGGATCCATCTACATGTAACCGTGGTACCCGACGGCGAGGGACATCAGCGACAGCATTACCTGTCCACTGAGCCCGGGCCTCAGCTCATCATATCTCATATCATCGTATACATATACATCGTCAGTCACAACCAAATCCCATCCTTCAAAATAGCATCATAATCATCACTTAATAAAAACATGTATATACGTAACTTTTCCTTTAAACCAAGCATGCAATGTATTTATCGTAATTCCATAAAATTCATGAACTTGATGCAGAAACATTTAAAAACATGATAAAATGTGCTCAGGGCGTTGCCAAGACCAAAATCTCACCGGGTGCAAAATGACCATTTTGCCCTAGAAAACCCAAAATTACCGTTTTGCCCCTAGACGTAAAATTTTCTTCTTTGACATTTTCTTAATTCCATTTAATCTAACATGTCCCAAATAATTATTTAAGTCTACAAGAATTTTCTCATATTTTTATTTGGCTTAAATCGATGACTTTTAAATTAATCTTTAACTATAACATTCTAATGCATTTTAATCCCGAATTAAACCAAACATCAGCATAAAATTCCCAAATTAAAAACTTAGACTTCTAATAATTATTTGAGCTTAAATATAATTTCTCATAATTTTATTAAGCTTAAATTTATGCGTTTCAATTAATCATTTAATTAACGTTTCGTGCGGTGATTAAATCTCATATAATTCCAAAACTCACTATTTTGATCCGAAGCTTACCAAACTCCTAAAAATATCCTAAAACATATTTATAAGCATTCCTAGATGTAAACTTGAGCCTATTTCATAACTTAACCGATTCGTTTTAAAACTTGGACCGGAGTCCCGGTTTTAATCCGAATCGACTCGAAACTTAACCAAAACTTCCCCAACTTTTTACCACACTTAATGAACATCTAAAAGGTCCTCAAGATCTCGAATCCATCCCTTAGAAACTCGAATAATGCCCTGAACGGTTGCTGGAAAATTCCAGCAAGCTACCCATCGTGACCCTACTGCACCAAATTCACGTTTTACTATTCCTAGACCGAACCATCAAGGACCATTCATGACTCGACCCTGATTAGGCCTCGCTAGGACTCTACTGGACTCACTTAACATGAGCCTACAGCCCCGAGTCAGCTGCACCAAGCCTACAACCACTAGCCCCGAGATCGCACCACCCGCGACCCATGCTTAGTCCCCTCGCTCACTCTACGACATGGATGGGTACAGCAGTGATTGAGCCTCATCGAGCCATGACTCAGACCCACCAGGGTCTGGTCAAGGCCTTGTTGCAACCCTTGCACCGCTGGCACCACCCTATGCACGATCCAAAACCCAAACGAGTACCTAAGACACGCACACGCCTCGGCCCTTCATCATACAGCAAGCTGTTGTAAACCCCAACCCCAGAACATCATCTCATCACCTTTCTCAGCCCCTATACAACCAGCACTCGCAGCCCTTGCACAACAATAAAAAAAAACATGAGTTGGATGAAAAAGGTGCAAGAACTTTGAACAAAACCGAAGCCCTCCAACATCATATGCAAGATCGAGAATTCTATGAAAATACACACACATAACAGCAAATATATAGCATGTATGATGCAGAAATAAAAGTACATGGCGTGCCTTTGATGATTCCTACGCAAGAACGACGAAGAACGGACGTCGGGAGAGCACCGGAGAATTTCTTTTCAAGGAAAAGCCACAGCCGAAACTTTGCTTGAGTTGCTGCTAGAAAAACCGAGAGAATGGAGAGGTGAGGGGAGGTTTGTGAGTGGAAGAAAGTGGAAGATACAAATGTGCCTTGAAATATATTGAATCAAAACTTTGAATGATCGCTCGAGGGAGGGCACCGGAGAGATTTTATTTGCAAAGATTGAAGCTTAATCGAAGATTGGCTGATGATGAGCTGCTGAAATAAAGAGAGAATGATAGGGGAAGGGTTGTGTCGGTTGTTGAAGAATAATAGGTGTAGGGTAACACTATTAAATTATTTAAATGATTAATTAGTAAATAATGGGACTTAATTGTTTATTAAAAGTTTAAAAAGATATTTAAGCCCAACAAACTTAAAATTAGGTCCATTAAATCCAAACACACTCTCGAAAAATATTTCACGTTGGAAAGATTTTGAAAATATTAGCCAACCCTCAAAAAGTCTCCCAATTCAAAAAAATCTGCGTACCGATAAAAATTAAAATATTGCAGTTAAAAATACACAATAAATCTCAATTCTTGAAAAATACCTTTAAAATATCTTAAATTAATATTTAAAAACAAATCATGTAATTAAAATATTTTTCCTGAAAATTCTCCGGTCTCCGATCCTCATTCGAGCGCGAAATGAAACTTAAAAATCTTTAATGCATATACCTTTAAAATTTCATGAAATAAATTCTATCATGCAATAGTAATGCATAAAATAATTAAACACAAATTAATAAAATAAATATGCATTTTATGCTTTAAAAGAATTTAATAAAATAACAAAGAAATTTAATAATTTGCATGCATGTGGTTTACGTGACCCTTCAAATTTTCGGGACGTTACAAAATGTTCCAAGATTGAATAATGATTTGTACAAGGCTTGCTTTGAGTTGTATTTTGAGAGAATACGTCTATACATTGCCATTTCAGATTAAGACTGACAAAGTGGATATCTCGACTTCGAGACTTTGATTTATTCCAACGACAAGAAGGTATAATTCATGTGAATTTGGGAAGATACAACTCGAATCAGATTTGATTTGAGTTTTCCAAAATCACATACTAGATTGTTGTTTATATTTTGTTTTGCTTATGCTTTGTTTATAGATTTGTATTCAAGCATTAAGATAGGAGAGTCATTGGCAGATTTGCCAAATTTCTAGATGTTCGGTGATATCTATGCAAAGGAGCAGATTGACTCCGATTTTAAACATTCGATACAGACAGGACCGAAGTCAAGGAATAAGACGTACAGTCACCCCGATTGTGAGGGTAGGTGGCATACTGTGACGTCTTATTCACACCGCGATCCCTAAATTTACATACGAGTCGAGTTAAAGAGTAAGAGTCGAATTGTTTTATCTGTATTCACTAATGTGTCATAATTACTGAAACGTGTGTTATGATTTATTATGAAATTGCATGACATGCATGTATACATGTTTTATACTGGGATTTGTTCTCACCGGAGTTTTCGACTGTTGTTGTGTCTGTATGTGTGCATAACGACAGGTGGGACAGGATCTGGGTCGCGACATATATGAGAGATCGAGATAGCGTGGAGATTACGGGCGTAGAAGAAGATTACTAGGGGTTTTTTACTAGACATGTACTACATATGGTTTGTAGTTGGTATTGAACACTAGTTTGTATATATATGAAATGAAACAAGACATGGATTTATGTTGTGGAAATAAAATGAATGAAAACCTTGTGCATGTTTATATACATTTGTTTATGATGTTATTAAAAGAAATTTTTTTTATGACTCACATATTCTAGCAAAGATCCAATTAATCCCAAAAAGAATGATTTAGAGCCCGGGTCCCCACAACAGGTGGTATCAGAGTGATAGATCCTTTAGACTGAGATAGAATAGAATAAGGGGGTAGAGCGAGTTGTCTTCTTTGCTTTTGTGTGCTAGCATGATTTATTGCTTTCCCTATTACATGTTGCTTTGTTATCTGAGTTAATTTCAGCATGTATTTTGAAATACTGAATTAAAACCGATTCTGGATCAGAGGTATATGATCAGAGGAGGGTTGAGACAGATTGTATAGATTGTGTACTAATCCGTTTGATAATCAGATATGCCTCCTCGACGAGTACCACAACCAGTAGCAGGTCGAGCACCAGAACATGGTAGTACATCCAATGATCCGATGGATGTGACCGCTACTCCGATGGAGACTTTGTTGAAAAGGTTTCAATCGCTTCGACCACCGACACTGAAGGGCACCGAAAGTGCAGTTGAGTGCGAAAGCTGGCTTGATGATATTGAAATGCTCTTTGATTCCCTTGAGTACACGGATGAACGGCGAGTGAAATTGGTTAGACATCAATTGCAAGAAGTGGCAAAGAACTGGTGGCTGACCACGAAGAGAGCATTGGAGCATCGCGGCACAGAAATCACCTGGAAAGTTTTTAAAGCCGAGTTCTATCAGCGATTCTTTCCTGTGTCCTACCGAAAAGACAAAGGTGCTGAATTTGCTAATTTGAGACAGAGACAATTGAATATCGAAGAATATGTTGCTAAGTTCTCGACATTGCTCCGATTTGCTCCTCATGTTGCCGAGAGTGACGAGGCCGTGGCAGACCAGTCAATGGCCTAAATCCGGAAATCTTTACATTGGTGAATACCGGTCGACCGAACAGTTTTTCAGAGGCCTTGAACCGTGCCAAGGGGGCAGAACTGGCTGCTTAGGCAAAGAAGCACTTCTTATGTTGCTCAAACTCCGAGGCCGCCGCAACCCTCATTTCTACCACCTCCCAGATTCGAGAGTGGTGGTAGTAGCAGCGGGAAGAAAGAACAGTTGAAAGCAATGGGCAAACAGTTCAAGAGATCAGGGAGCAGTTCTTCGAGCTCCAGTGGGTCCCGACAGAGAGGTCCTGGCCAGAGTACAGATTATACAGGTGTATATTGCAGTTCTTGTGGAGGCCGAAATGCCACCGAGCAGTGTCAGGGTATGATGGGTCGCTGTAACATCTGCTGACAGCAGGGCACTTCACTGGGGTTTGTCCTCAGAAAGGTGTACAGCAAGCTCGGAGTGTAGGAGCATCTGGTTCAGTAGCTCAGCCTGAAAGGCAAGCTTCATCTGTTCATTCCTTTCAGCCCACTCCTACACAGACACAGACCAGAGCCAGAGGTAGCCAGACTGTGAGCCAACCTCCCAAACAACATGCTCGAATATTTGCACTGATCGAAGAGCAGGCCCAAGATGCACCAGATGATGTGATTGCAGGTAACTGTTTTCTTTGCGGTTATCCTACTTATGTATTGATTGATATGGGTGCATCTCATACTTTCATATCTGAGCACTTTGCATTGTTGTATTCATTTTCTGTCGAGTCATTATCTGTTGTAGTGTCTCTTTCTTCTCCGTTGGGAAGTGGTCTTATATCTGTGACTTCAGTTAGACATTGTATACTACAGTTTGAGGGTCAAGAGATTGATTTAGATTGTATTGTGCTTGGGTTAGCTGTTTTGACTGTATTATCGGTATCGATATGTTAACCAAGTACAGAGCCACTATAGATTGTTTCCAGAAGATTGTCAGGTTCAGACCAGAGATGGCTGACGAGTGGAAATTCTACGTTAAGGGTCCCAGAGCTCGGATTCCCTTGATATCTATGTTGTCTATGAGTCAATTGTTGTAGAAATGAGCATAGGGGTTGATTATATATTCAGTAGATCTACTGAAACCGAGTCCGTCATTGGCAAATCTGCCAGTGGTACGTGAGTTTGCCGATGTATTCCCCGACGAGATTCCAGGGTTACCTCCAGCTCGAGAGGTAGATTTTAGCATCGATCTCATTCCAGGTACTGTTCCTATATCTCGAGCTCCGTACAGAATGGCGCCTATTGAATTGAAAGAATTGAAAGACCAGCTCGAAGATTTGTTGGCAAAGGGTTATATCAGACCGAGTGTATCTCCTTGGGGCTCTCCAGTACTATTTGTACGAAAGAAAGATGGTTCGATGAGATTGTGCATTGATTACCGGCAATTGAACAAGGCAACAGTAAAGAACAAATACCTATTGCCTCGTATCGACGACTTATTTGATCAGTTGTAGGGATCTCTGTCTATTCCAAGATTGATTTGAGATCCGGATATCACCAGTTGAGAGTCCAAGATGTTGATATACCAAAGACAGCGTTCTGAACCAGGTATGGACATTATGAATTTATTGTCATGCCTTTTGGTTTAACGAATGCTCCAGCGGTGTTTATGAGCCTGATGAACCGCATTTTTCAGAGGTATTTGGATGAGTTTGTTATCGTTTTTATTGATGATATTTTGATTTACACGAGAAGTGAGACTGATCATGCCGAACATTTAAGAATTGTGTTGCAAACATTAAGGAATGAGAGACTATATGCTAAATTGTCAAAGTGTGAGTTTTGGTTGAGACAGGTTGTCTTTTTGGGGCATATCATATCTGGAGATGGTATTTCTGTGGATCCGAGTAAAGTTGAAGCTGTGATCAGTTGGCCGAGACCGACTTCTGTGCCAGAGATACGCAGTTTCATGGGTTTAGCAGTCTATTACCGACGATTTATTCAAGATTTCTCAAGTATTGTGAAGCCGATTACCCAGTTGACACAGAAGAATACTCCATTTATTTGGTCAGAGGGTTGTGAGTCTATCTTTTTGGAGTTAAAGAGACGATTGACCAGTGCTCCAGTCCTGATGATACCTTCAGGTACTGTTGATTTCGTCGTATATTGTGATGCATCGCACAGAGGGTTAGGATGTGTTCTTATGCAGCGAGGACATGTGATCGCATATGCCTCGAGACAGTTGAAACCACACGAGATTCGTTACCCAATTCATGATCTTGAATTGGCGGCTATCGTATTTGCACTAAAGATTGGGCGACACTATCTCTATGGCGAGAAATTTGAAATCTACTCTGATCACAAAAGCCTGAAACATCTGTTTTCTCAGTCAGAGTTGAACATGAGACAGCGTAGATGGCTCGATTTGTTGAAGGATTTTGATTGTGAGATAAAATATTATCCAGGAAAGTCTAATGCAGCAGCGGACGCCTTGAGTCGAAAGGTATTTGCTATGTCCTTATCGACGATAGGTGTTTCGAATTTAGTTGAAGATTTCTGTTTGTTTGGTTTAGCATTTGACACAGATAGCAGACCATTGAGACTTGCTACGATTCAAGTTGAGCCAGATTTGATTAAGAGAATCAAAGAAGCACAAAGAACTGATCTGAATGTTCAGAAGTCAATTGAAATGGTCAGAGCTGGACATATTTCAGAGTATCAGGTACATGATCATGTTTTGTACGTGAATAACCGTCTTGTAGTGCCAGATGATTAGATTTGAAACAACAGATATTGTCAAAAATGCACTGTAATCGGTTCAGTATTCATCCTAGTGGCAGGAAGATGTATAACGATCTGAAGACACAATTCTGCTGGAAACAGATGAAGTCAGATATTGCAGAGTTTGTGTCCAAGTGCTTGAATTGCCAGCAGGTAAAGGCCGAGAGAAAGAAGCCCGGAGGGTTACTTCAGAGTTTGTCTATTCCTGAATGGAAATGGGATCACATTTCCATGGATTTCATTACGAAGTTACCACGATTATCCCGGAGCTGTGATGCGATTTGGGTTGTTATTGACAGATCGACCAAATCCGCATGTTTTATTCCATACAGAATGACGTACCAACATGATCAGATGGCAGATATATATATCAGAGAGGTATTCAGATTGCATGGTTTGCCAAATTCTATCGTATCAGATCGTGATACTCGATTTACTTCACATTTCTGGCACAGTTTGCAGCAGGCTTTAGGTACGATATTGCACCTGAGTACTACTTATCATCCCAGACTTTAGAGGATATGCTGAGAGCTGTAGTGCTAGACTTCGGCACTAGTTGGCAAGATTCACTACCTGTTTTTGAATTCTTGACAACAACAGCTATCAGACGATCATCGAGATGGCACCGTTTGAAGCTTTATACGGCAAGAAGTGCAGATCTCCGCTGTACTGGGATGACATCTCAGAGGTACCAGAACTTGGGCCTGATATTTTTCGTGAAATGACTGAAAAGGTAAAGATAATCAAAAAGAGGATGAAGACGGCGCAGGATAGACATGCTAAGTATGCAAACATCAGACGTAGACCGTTAGTATTTGAACAGGGAGACAGATTATTTTTGAAGATTTCTCCTTTCCGAGGCGTTGTCAGATTTGACAAACGTGGGAAGTTATATCCTAGATACATCGGTCCGTACGAAATTCTTGAGAAGATTGGCGATCGAGCATATCGACTTGCGCTTCCTCCTTCTTTATATGGTATACATGATGTTTTTCATGTATCGATGCTGCAAAGATACATGCCTGATGCTTCTCATGTCATTCAGCCTGACGAGGCCGAGCTTGACGATATACTGAGTTATTTTGAGCAACCATTACAGATTCTGGATCGAAAAAAAAAACAGCTCAGAACGAAGACTATTCCGCTTGTGAAAGTCCAGTGGAGTCGTCATGGCACTGAAGAAGCGACTTGGGAGACATAATCAGAGATGAGACAGAGATATCCCGAGCTATTCTCATTATGTGAGTATTTTTCAATTTGATCATACTATTTCTTGTACATGCGTTAATTGATTGCCTACGAGTTCGAGGACGAACTCTTATCTAAGAGGGGGAGAAATGTAATGTCCGAGAATTGTAGGTTGATACGACGAGATTATGAGGTGTTGCATGGAAGAAGCACCGCACCTGCAATCCATTTTCTACCGCTCCCGCGGGGCAAGGGCAGAAAGTTAGAGTTTAGAAATAAAGGGAGACCGCACCCGCTCTTCTTTTTCTACCGCACTCGCGGTTGTGGCTCATGAAATGAGAAAGATTTACAGTAGCTTCACCGCACCCGCGGTCCCCGATGTAGCGCTCCCGCGGTGAAGAGGCAGTAGGATATGATGTTAGTACAGTAAGGTCACCGCACCTGCGGTCCAAGAAGCAGCGCACCCGCGGTCGATTATTCTGAATTTTTGATTGTGGTGCCGTGAGATGAGCGCACCTGCGGTGCGACGTGCTGGATAAAATTTTAACCATGTGTCACTTGCCATGCAATTTAATTTTAACCATGTGTCACTTGCCATGCAATTTTAACCATGTGTCACTTAACCATCCGTCTATCAGAATTTGAATCCGAAAACAATACCGTGCTCCTCTCGTCAAGAGCTACACAAGGACGTGAGTTTTATTAAGTTTTATCTTGATTCAAAAATATGATGTTGGAGAAATTGTGATTTGATCATTATTATGTGTTATGGGAATACTAGACATTGCATAATCGAAGTCAGATCGAAGAACAGACTGATTATGAAATTGTTATGATTTTCTGATTATACCGATTGAAAATGGTACAGATTTGGATTATGAATTGATTATGGATTATATCAGATATGGGTTATGATTTGTAATTAATATCTGGTGAGGTTGTATTGACGAGAATATTCAGATTGTTCCGTTGTACCGTTGATTTGAATTAAATCCAGATTAATCAGATTCAGTGTTGAATTGAGAATGGAGTTAGATATTGATATTTTGCCTGTTTTATATTGTCATTTCCAGATTGGATATGGACAGAGTTGAAGGTGAGACTTCATCTTCGTCAGATCGCGAAGAGAAAGGTATAAATCGGTGTTATCTGGGAGATCGAATTGAGTTAGATTCTACTCGAGTTTCCCTAAACCACATACTTGTATGGTATTGTTTTTTATACCTTTTTTTTTTAATGATTATGTTATTCGATTGAATTAGAAGTAGAAAGCAGAGAGCTATTGAGTGAGATTCACTGACAAAGGGGTTAGATTTTGACAGTATAGTCACTGACCCATTGCACATTGCCAGACTAGGCTTAGTCTTTGTAGATACGCCAAGGCACTGGACGTTTGGTGTAACAATATGCTTAAGATACAATATTGTTCTTATTGTAGATTATTCGATACAGCTAGACCAAAGTCCAGAAATAAGAACGTACCGCCACTCGCTTGTGGTAGTAGGTGGAGACTTGTTACGTCTTTCACCGGATCCTAGATTAGAAAAATGAGAGATGAGTCGATCTTAGATTTGAGACTAGAGTTGATTTAAGACCGTATTATTATGTTCGTAATTACATTGTTTATTGACAGATGTTTGATAAGT
Organism: Primulina eburnea; assembly: GCF_022965805.1. NCBI lineage: Eukaryota > Viridiplantae > Streptophyta > Magnoliopsida > Lamiales > Gesneriaceae > Primulina > Primulina eburnea. The sequence goes on along the minus strand of NC_133112.1, from coordinate 19,775,154 downwards.
GTTTGATTATGCTACATGTGATAAGTAAATTATGCTTTATTTAATTCAGTAACGCATGTACACTATTTATAGATTATTCTCACCGCGGTATCAGTTGTTGTCTTGTTGTATTTGCATGTTGGACAGATCGGGGTCCGAGGAGAGAAGACGAGTAGAGTGGTGATTTCGGAGCCTTATATGTAGACTTATGGTTTAATACTTGACATTATAGTAGTTGAACCTTAGACTAATTAGAATAATTACTGTGCATTAGTGTACTTATATACTGAGATTTATATTAGTTACATTCCACTATATTCCGCATTTAAAAAAAATATTTAGACCCTGTTTATCTTAATTGATAATTAAATCCCAAAGATGATTAAGAAGATGATTAGCGTCCGGGTCCCCACAACAGGTGGTATCAGAGCAATAGATCCCTTAGACTGAGATAGAATAGAATGAGCGGGGTAGAGAATTTTCTTTCCTTGCATGTGATTTCTAGCATGAGATTTATTTTAATGTTGATTTACATTGTGTGTGCTAGCCTGACATTATGCTTTACTGCTTTAAAATACATGTTATCTAATTATCTGATTTGAATTGGTAATATGTATTATTGAGTATGAATCATATTTGATTCTTGATCAGCAGTAAGATGATCAGAGAAAGATTAGAACAGATTTGTAGTATTTGGGTACTAATATTTCGATAAGAAGATATACCTCCACGGAGAATTCCAGAAAGGGATAGTACTTCGATTGAAAAGATAGATGTATCAGAAACTCAGATGGAAATACAGTTGAAAGAATTTCAGTTATTTCAGCCGCCGATTCTGAGTGGTACAGAGACGTCTGAAGATTGTGAGAACCGGTTTGATGACATAGAAATACTGTTCGATTTACTTGGTTTTACAGATGAACAGAGAGTTAAAATGGTGACTAACCAGTTACGAGAAGCCGCCAGAAGTTGGTGGATTACAAGTAAAAGAATGTTAGAATGGAGAGGTACAGTCATTTCGTGGGAAATATTCAGAACTGAATTTTATCGAAGATTTTTCTCAGTTTCGTACCGAGAGGACAAGAAAGCAGAGTTTGAGAATTTGAGACAAGGTCAACTGAATATTGAAGAATATGTTGCTAAATTCTCTACTCTACTGCGTTTTGCTCCTCATATAGTCGGGAATGATGAAGCTGTAGAGAATCAGTTCATCATAGGATTGAATTCGGAGATATTTGCATTGATGAATGTGCAGCGACCTTACCATTTTTCTGATGCCTTGAGTAGAGCGAAGAGAGCGGAGGCGAGTCTGATTAGACAACTAAAAAGGGTGTGTGCGATGCAACCCTAGACACAGCAATCCCCTCTCCGATTTGATCGCGGCAGCACGAGTGGAAAACAAGATTTGCTGAAAGCTCGAAAGAAGCCATTCAAGAAGTTAGGGAGCGGACTGAGCGGTTCAACTAGCTCCAGTGGTTCTAGCCCGAGTTATACTGGAGTGTATTGCAGGATTTGCGGAGGAAGACATTCCACGGAGAAATGCTAGGGAGTTACTGGTAGTTGTCGTATCTGCCGACAGCCGGGGCATTTTGCTAGAGTTTGTCCCCAGAGAAGTTCCCGAAAATTTCAGGGAGCAGAATCATCTGGTGGTAGTGACCGAGGAACAGACCCAAGAGGCACTTGATGATATAGTAGCAGGTACTGATCTTTTACGATTATGTTGCATATGTATTGATATATATACTATTGCATTTTCTACGATTATCTTTGATTGAGTTGCATTGATATATGCTGTACCTGTTGGGTCTGTATTTACTGTAGTATTGATTATTTTTTTAGGAAACAAAGATTGATATTAGAGATTTCTGTGAAATACCGTATACTACAGTAAGATGAGAATAAGATTGAGTTAGATTATGATGTACTTGTGTTTTCTGATTTGACCGCATTATTGATATTAATATGCTGAACAAGTACAGAACTATTATAGATTCCTTTCAGGAGAATATAATATTCAGACCAGATAGGGCTGATGAGGAGAAATTCTACGGTAAGGATTCTAGATCTAGAATTCCTTTGATATCTGTATTGTCTATGACTCGATTGATACAAAAAGGAGCAGATGGTATCCTTATGTATTCAGTAGATGTACTGAAATCGAGCCTAGCATTGGCAGATTGCCAGTGATGTACGAGTTAGCTGATGTTTGCCCAGATAAGATTTCAGATTTACTTTATTTCAGAAGGATATATTTCAGAAGTGAATTGAGATCAGGTACTGTTTGTGTTTTAGAATTCAGTACAGAATGATATTGAATGTACAGAATGCTACAGAATGAATTGAAAGAATTAAAAGATCACTAGAAGAGTACCGACCAAGAGTTACATCTGATTTAGTGTTTCTCTTTGGCATGTTTCAGTATGTTCAGTGGTATTCTATTGATTTCATGCTGGTTGTATCTATGATATTTTGATATACTTACAGCATCTGATTGACGGAATCGAATATCTGAAAATTTTATTGAATACTCTGAAAACTGTAATTATTGTATACAGAAATTGTTCAGATATGAATTCTGCTTGAAACAGATTATATTCAGTATATGCGATATCTGAAGTTAGTATACCGATTGATTTGACACAGTCGATATCATGATCAGTGAATGATAACGATACCGACATTAGAAAGATCAGAAATATCATAAAGTTCATAAATATCAGAATGGTCAGAAATTTATTTTTGGTCTGAATTGACAGATTATCTTATACGATTGTTCTTTTGTATCTGCTTGAGAATTATTGTTGTTCTAAAACAGTATTTGAGACAGCTTGTATTGTTTGGGGCATATTAGATTTGCAGATGAGATATAGCAGTTGATCAGAACAACATGAAGACATGATTGATTAGTCAGAATTGACAATATTGCCAGAAATTGCCGTTTTATGAGTTTACCAAACTCACTAGATCAGTATAGATTATTGATATTGTGAATCTGATTTGATAGTACCGTTATTTTGAGTCAGTGTTTATACAGATTATTCTAACCGAATCAGAGCTGAATTCGAGAATTACGGCAGTTCAGAGATTTAACCCGATTGTTCAGGACTTAATTTTAATAATCAGAGCAGAGCATCGATCAGCGTGAAAGATATGTGATTTTACTGTATGAGAATGATTATCTTGTGATATAAAATATCTAAGAATTGTACAACAGAATTTGATATCGATAGTCAGAACCGAATGCCAGGTAGGTATTTTTCTTTAATTTATATTATTAACTGATTTGTTTGTACCAAATGGCTCGAATCTAAACTGACAAATAGTGTCAGAAACGCAGAGTAGTGGATTAAGGTTTCAGTTGGTGACTGAGAAGGTATGGTAGTCGGACAAACAGTTCTGATATAGACAGATTAAATCAGTTATGATAGAATTGTACTGAAATGTTGGCAGAATTTGTACTGATATGTCTGAATTGTCAATAAATGAAGACAGAAGGATAGAAAGCAGAAGATTTATTACAGAATATGTATATTGACTAGACATGGGGAGTATGTTTCGATTACTTTCGTAATAAGACTACTACAATACTTTCCAGATTGTGATATAATATGATTGTGATTGACAGATTGTTAATCTTTATCTAGTAGTTTGTACCAGATAACGTACAAACATAATCAAATGACATAGATTGATGTCAGAAAAGTGGTCAGAATAACTAGAATGCCGAAGTAGAGTATATTAGATTGTGATTTTTCATGATTTTGTATTTGTGGCAGAATATCTCACGAACTCTTTTCTATACTATCCAGATCTGGGAAGTTATTTGTAGCGCCGTAGTGCTGGAGGTTAGCAATAGTGAAACCGACGCCTTGTCACTTTGTGCCTTCTGGTACAATGAGAACTGCAGATTTTCTGTGTATAAGAATAATGTCTCAAAGATAGCTGAGAGAAGATTTGATACCGTCAGAGATAGGGCAAGAAAAAAAAATGAAACTGGTTCACAAGAGAATGAAGATAGCTCAGACCAGACAGACTTAATATGCCGACGTCGGATGGTGACGATTGGTATTTGAGGCCGAAGATTTAATATATCCTTGAATGGGATAAACAGATTTGGTAACAGATGATGGTATTAGTTTATTATGAGCTATGAATTAGTATATACGGACGTTATACAGCCAGTATTGCGAGACTGATTTTATTAGAGTTATTTTAAGGGGGTATTACGATATTATACTTCTTGAATTCTTATTCCAGATTGGAATCAGAGATCCGTAAAAGAAAAATATTTCAGAACGAAGATTGCTCTGTTGTTGAAAACACAGTAAGATTGTCAGGAGGTCAATGAGACTATCTGAAAGACAGAATCTGATATGAGATTGGAATTTCAGAATTGATTCATTGAGATAAGTTTTCTGATTTACCTCTTGTATACGTTTCGTGTTGATATCTGACTTGATTACCTGTGATTTCGAGGACGAAATCGTATCTTAGAGGGGGAGAATTGTAAGGCCCGAGATGTTATCATTTTTATGAGACCCTGGAAAAGAAAATATTATTGATGGCATTTTTGTGATTAAGTGGAAAAATACTTAATTTAAATTTGATGGAAATTTTGTAATTAATTGGAAAAAAATACTTGATCTACATTTGATGGCAATTTCGTAATTATTGGGGGGTCGAATTGCAAATAGTGAAAAGTTGAGGGACTAAAGTGCAAATATGGAAAATTGAGTGGGACACTTGTCTTGGTCATCACTTGAACGTGTCATTGTTTTCTTAAAAATTCAGAATTTGCATGAGGAAAAACCGAAAGCTTCCATAGAAATCCCTCAAGCTTTTATTTTCTTTAAAATTGCGATTCGGCAAGATCCGTCTATCAGAATTTGAATCCTTTACCGTGCTCCTCTCGTCAAGAGCTACACAAGGACGTAAGTTTTATAAAGTTTTATCTTGATTCAAAAATATGATGTGGGAGAAATTGTGATTTGATCATTATTATGTGTTCTGGGAATACTAGACATTGCATAATCGAAGTCAGATCGAAGAACAGACTGATTATGAAATTGTTATGATTTTCTGATTATACCGATTGAAAATGGAACAGATTTGGATTATGATTGATTATGGATTATATCAGATATGGGTTATGATATGTAATTAATATCTGGTGAGGTTGTATTGACGAGAATATTCAGATTGTTCCGTTATACCGTTGATTTGAATTAAATCCAGATTAATCAGATTCAGTGTTGAATTGAGAATAGAGTTAGATATTGATATTGTGCCTGTTTTATATTGTCATTTCCAGATTGGGTATGGACAGAGTTGAAGGTGAGACTTCATCTTCGTCAGATCACGAAGAGAAATGTATAAATCGATGTTATCTGGGAGATCGACTTGAGTTAGAATCTACTCGAGTTTCCATAAACCACATACTTTTATGGTATTGTTTTTATACCTTCTTGTTTTAATGATGATATTATTCGATTGAATTAGAAGTAGAAATTCTTAATCATCGTTGGGATTTAAATAATCAGTTCTGATAAACAGGGTCTAAAAATTTTTCCTTTTTAAAATATATACGCGGAAGGTAATGGCATCTAATAATATACATATCTGTATAAAATACATTTCAGTATTAACATACAATAATCTAATCTAAGGTTCAACTACTAAATTCAAGTAATAAAACCCAATCTACTGTATGTCCGGAATCACCACGCTAACTCGTCTTCTCTCATCGTCATCTCGACCCTGATCCAGCCCCACCTGTTGTCATGCACACATACAAAACAAGACAACAGCCGGATAACTCCGGTGAGAATAAATCCCAGTATAAAACATGGTAAACATGTATATACATAAAATAATTCATGAAACATGCTGTTACGAATAAAATCGAAACATTAGATTTCATAAGCTATGAAATCTAATCACACAACAAGCATGCACTTCAAATCAACCAACCATGCATATAACCAATCTAAATCATAAAAACATGCTAGCACAATTGGAAGCAATAATGATGGGTCCTATGATCTAGGAACCACATCCATATAAGCATGCAGTCCTAATCAAATCACGTCTAGACTTGACTCGACTAGAACTCTAGGGATCCCGGTGTGAATAAGACGTCACTACCTACCCTCTAATCGGGGTAATGAACTGTCTCATTCCTAGACTTCGGTCTGAGCTGTATCAACGGCGGCAATAAGAGTAATACCTACTCCTATGCTGAGATACACCGAAACGTCTAGATATTTGACAATGCCTGTCAAAGACTTTCCTATCTTAACTGCAATGAATAACAATCTGTAAACAAAGCATAATCATATTCATAACTGAATATCACAATTATCTTACCTGCTTGAATACAGATTCTATAATCAAAGCATAATCAGATAACAATATAAACAATAATCTAGTATGTGATTTTATTGGGAAACTCAAATTAATATAATTTGAGTTATGCGTCCCGAATATCACATGAATTATACCTTTGTCTTCCTGATCTGATGAAGACGACGTCTCGAAGTCGAATCTGTTCATCCCTGATCTGAAACGACAATAACAAATACACTGTATCAATATGTAGTTCAACTCACAATCTGTTCTGAACAATACCCAATTCAGTATATAATCTGATCCATATCTGAACAAACCACAATCTGATTCATATCAACAAGATCATAATATAACATAAATCAATACTGAATCTGACCAATCTGCGCCAACTGATGTTTAGACGGCATATCATATCATGTCGATAACCCGACAATCTCAACATCACAAATAACCTATCAGAACTCGGAGTCAATACCATAATATCATTCTTCTAATTCCAGCATATGAATGTCTAACAAATGCATCTTCAGAAATGCTGAAATATATAATACAGATATACGGTATTATTTCCTCTATCTGACTTCACATAACTACTGAATAACCTATCCAGACCCATAAGAATAATCCTCTATTCATTCTTAAATCAAGAATACTACAATTTAGTTTTGAATTCTCAGTCAATATCTTCTACAATTCATAACAATTGTATAACCAACTTATTCTTAAATCTGTCTTCGATTATACAATATCTACGGTAGTATAAACACCATATCTGAATCATATTCAATTCTGAAAATATCATAAATTCAAATCTTGTCTAAACGTAACAAAACTTACGTCCAGATGAAGCCTGCTTTGATAGGAACACAGTACCGAAGTCGGATTTCAATTCAAATATACGGTTTGCTCGTAAATTGAATTCTACCCTCAAGAATATCAAATCTCTCCTCTAAACTCTCGACTTCCAGGCTGAAAGAATGGAGGAGCATCGAGTTTTGCACACATATATATATCCATCTCGCATGAATGGCAAGTGGCATACTTCTTCACGCAGCACGTTGCTCGCTAGGGCGGTCAAAACCTGCTCGCTAGGGCGAAGCACTCTCGGCCCTCACAATTCTACATGCGCGCTCGGGCGGACAAAAAGTGCCGCTCGGGCGAAGGACTCTCGGCTTTCTACCATTAAACCCTCTCGCTCGGGCGGTCATAAACTCCCGCCCGGGCGAATGACATTCGGCCCAAATCTTGTCTCCCTCATAATTTTTTCCAATTTGATCTCGAACTGGCCCGGCTATAATTACATCAAGTCATAATCAACAAATCATCTCAGATTACGTTAATTAAATTCTCGGGCATTACATTTCTCCCCATCTTAGATCTGAGTTCGTCCTCGAACTCACCAATCATCAAAACAAATCTGTCAGAAGAAATATATGACATGAGTTTAACATCCAAACTCATTTCACTAGCCGAATCAATCCCATATTACTGGCTATATAACACCTGTATACGCCAATTGCAATTTATAACACAGCAATACCACCTGTAGTTGCTATTCCATCTTCGGCTCCCAATACCAATCGTCATCATCCGACATTGGTTTCTTACATCTATTCATTCTAATCTAGCTGGATAGTTATGGTCATACCGTAAGTCATACCCTGACAACCATTCATAACAGCTAGTACTAACATCTAGTACTAAAGTTCTACCCATATCCGCCAATATCTGGTTACTACACGCTGACTACCTGTCAATCTGTAACAACTCTGCGAGGGAGAACTCATGATATTTCCGTCACAAGTACCGCTCCATCCAAATCACAATCTGATATCATCTAATGCAGCATTCTAGTAAATCTGACAATTCCTTTGACATTGATCTATGTCATCTGGTTCTGTTTGTACGTAATCTGGTACAAACTGATAGATATAGATTGAATATTCTGTCAATCATAATCATATCATATCATAAGCTGTAGAATTGACGGTACTTTTATCCCGAAAGCCATACTCACATTTTCTTATTCAGAAATATACTAAATCGGTAATCATCTTCTGATTCATATCTTTCTGGCTTCTTTTGTTCTCAATTCAAACATATCAGTACCATTTCTACCAATCTTACAACATAATTTGCTGTCCCAACTGATCTCATCTATCTATGCCACATTATCTGTTCGAATATCTTACATTCTGAAATAGCTGAATGAAACCTGAATCCACCCCAGTGCAGTTCTAACACTACCTGTGACTTCAGATTCGAACTAATGCTGTACAAGATCAGTTAATAACATAAAAGAACGAAGAAATACCTACCTGGTATTCGGCTCTGACTATCAATACCAAAAGCTGTAAACAATTCTGATAACACACGATAACCAAACCCATATAAAATGCAAATTCATATAGCTGTTAAATTGATCTGATCAACAAAATACAGGTCTGCAAATTCGGATCACTGTTCGGGACTACTGTATTCTCCACAAACAACTCTGATACAATTGGAACTGCATAGTATCACACACTGAATAATAATTACAATAACACCAAATCAAACTCAGAATATAAATATCCTATGCTGATCTAGTGAGTTTAAGAAAACTCATAACATAATAGATTCTAGGCTGGCTGACCAATTTTCATACTGTCCAGATCAACTGCTATATTTCATCTGCAAATAGAATATACTCCCAACCAATATAAGATGTCTCAAATACTGATTTAGAATCATAACAATACTCAGCAGATGTAAAGTAATACAAGAAAAAGATAATCAGAATAAGATAATCTGTCCAAATCAGATAAGGAAGTTCTGACATATCTGACATTCTGCTAATTCTGACATTCCTGATACCACATAGTCTGAATATAAACCTGTATCAATAACTGTATTCGGATCCATACCTGACCCATTGCTGTATACAATAATCACAGTTCTCGGAATATTTCACCCAGTCTTCAAATATTCAATATAAACAATCATATGCTATGGATATATCCCGGAATCATAGATATAACAAGCATAAATCTTCAAAATACCCCTGAATACATAATATGTCAATTTAGAAACCCACTAAAATGTCTTCCAGAGAAATACACAATCAACTGGATTCCTTAGCCCATACTTTAATCTGTCACTTCTTCCTGTTCATTCTGATATAAAACACATCTGACATCCTATCTAGGCCAACACCAGTCAACTATTAGATTACTAGCCCATGTGTTACTGCTAGACTCGATTTCAGTGGATCTACTGAATACATAAGGATACTATCTATTCCTTTCTGTACTAATCGAGTCAAGAACAGTACAATGATCTAAGGAATTCTAGATCTAGAATCCTCATTTATCAACTATTTCCAGAACACATGCTACAATATTTCTGTACTTGTTTAGCAGTACATATCCATACTGAGATCGAAATCATATAACACCAGTACATCATATCTAGCCCAATCCCGGTTTCATTCTACTGTAGTATATAATATGTCACAGAAATCTCTGATATCAACATATTCTTCCAAACAGTAAGGAAATCAATACTACAGCACAAACAGACCCCATAAATATAGCATATCATCATGCTACTCAATCACAGATACTCATGGCGAATGCATTAGTATATATCAATACATCTGCAGTATAATCATAAAGAATAGTACCTGTGGTAGTTTCTGGGTTTGTTTCTCACGCATTGCCACCCGATGGTCCTGCTCCCCAAAATCTTTGGGAACCCTTCTGAGGACACACTCTAGCAAAATGCCCATGTTGTCCGCAGACATTGCATCTACCAGTCACTCCCTGGCATTGTTCGGTGGGATGTCTCCCTCCACACCTAGCGCACTAAACTCCAGTATAACTCGGACTGGAACCACTGGAACTGGAGGAACCACTGCCTAACTTCTTGAACTGTTTCTTCCGAGCTTTCAGCAAATCTTGCTTTCCACTCGTGCTGCCACGTTCGAATCTCGAAGGGAATTGTGGTGTCTGGGGTTGCTTCACACACAACCTTGCTAATTGCCGAATCAGACTCTCTTCTGCTCTCTTTGCTTTACTCAAAACATCAGCAAAGTGATAGGGTCGCTGTAGATTCATGAATGCAACTATCTCCGAATTCAATCCTCTAATGAATTGATTCACTACAGCTTCATCATCCCTAGCCATATGAGGAGCAAAACGCAACAGAGTAGAAAATTTAGCAGCATAATCATCAATATTCAATTGACCTTGACTTAAATTCTCAAATTCTGCTTTCTTGTCTTCTCGGTACGAGGCGGAGAAAAACCTTTGATAGAATTCAGTCTTGAAGACTTCCCACGTGATCACGGTACCCCGTAGTGCTAATACTCTTTTGATTGTAATCCACCAACTTCTGGCAACCTCTTGTAATTGGTGAAATACCAATTTAACTCTTTGGTCATCTGTACAATCCAGTAGATCAAACAATATCTCTATGTCCTCAACCCAGTGCTGACACGTTTCAGCCGTCTCTGTACCATTCAGAATCGGCGGCTCAAATAACTGAAATTCTGCCAACTTAGTTTCCATCGGAGTCGCTGACACATCTATCTGCGGTTCTGGTATGTATGGCGGATCATACGAAGTACTGCCTGTTTCCACAATCCTTCTGGGAGGTACATCTGATTACCACACACATTAGTAACCCAATAATACAAATCTGTGCCAATCTTTCTGATCATGATCATCTTACTGCTGATCATGAATCCGATCCGATTCATATTCAAGAATACATAATCCCAATTCAAATCATATAATCAGGTAAGCATGTATCTTAAAGCAATAACACATAGTCTCATGCTAGCACACAATGTCAATCAACATGAAAATCAATCTCATGCTAGCACAGACATGCAAGGAAAGAAAATTCATCTACCCCGCTCATTCTCTTCTATCTTAATCTGAGTCAGTCTAAAAGATCTATCAGTTCTTACTATCTCAATCTAAAAGATCTATCTCTAAAGGAACTATCGCTAAAGGAACTATCGCTAAAGGAACTATCGGCTCTGATACCACCTGTTGTGAGGACCCGGACGCTAATCATTTTCTTAATCATCGTTGGGATTTAAATAATCAGTTCTGATAAACAGGGTCTAAAAATTTTTCCTTTTTAAAATATAAACGCGGAAGGTAATGGCATCTAATAATATACATATCTGTATAAAATACATTTCAGTATTAACATACAATAATCTAATCTAAGGTTCAACTACTAAATTCAAGTAATAAAACCCAATCTACTGTAAGTCCGGAATCACCACGCTAACTCGTCTTCTCTCATCGTCATCTCGACCCTGATCCAGCCCCACCTGTTGTCATGCACACATACAAAACAAGACAACAGCCGGATAACTCCGGTGAGAATAAATCCCAGTATAAAACATGGTAAACATGTATATACATAAAATAATTCATGAAACATGCTGTTACGAATAAAATCGAAACATTAGATTTCATAAGCTATGAAATCTAATCACACAACAAGCATGCACTTCAAATCAACCAACCATGCATATAACCAATCTAAATCATAAAAACATGCTAGCACAATTGGAAGCAATAATGATGGGTCCTATGATCTAGGAACCACATCCATATAAGCATGCAGTCCTAATCAAATCACGTCTAGACTTGACTCGACTAGAACTCTAGGGATCCCGGTGTGAATAAGACGTCACTACCTACCCTCCAATCGGGGTAATGAACGTCTCATTCCTAGACTTAGGTCTGAGCTGTATCAACGGCGGCAATAAGAGTAATATCTACTCCTATGCTGAGATACACCGAAACGTCTAGATATTTGACAATGCCTGTCAAAGACTTTCCTATCTTAACTGCAATGAATAACAATCTGTAAACAAAGCATAATCATATTCATAACTGAATATCACAATTATCTTACCTGCATGAATACAGATTCTATAATCAAAGCATAATCAGATAACAATATAAACAATAATCTAGTATGTGATTTTATTGGGAAACTCAAATTAATCTAATTTGAGTTATGCGTCCCGAATATCACATGAATTATACCTTTGTCTTCCTGATCTGATGAAGACGACGTCTCGAAGTCGAATCTGTTCATCCCTGATCTGAAACGACAATAACAAATACACTGTATCAATATGTAGTTCAACTCACAATCTGTTCTGAACAATACCCAATTCAGTATATAATCTGATCCATATCTGAACAAACCACAATCTGATTCATATCAACAAGATCATAATATAACATAAATCAATACTGAATCTGACCAATCTGCGCCAACTGATGTTTAGACGGCATATCATATCATGTCGATAACCCGACAATCTCAACATCACAAATAACCTATCAGAACTCGGAGTCAATACCATAATATCATTCTTCTAATTCCAGCATATGAATGTCTAACAAATGCATCTTCAGAAATGCTGAAATATATAATACAGATATACGGTATTATTTCCTCTATCTGACTTCACATAACTACTGAATAACCTATCCAGACCCATAAGAATAATCCTCTATTCATTCTTAAATCAAGAATACTACCATTTAGTTTTGAATTCTCAGTCAATATCTTCTACAATTCATAACAATTGTATAACCAACTTATTCTTAAATCTGTCTTCGATTATACAATATCTACGGTAGTATAAACACCATATCTGAATCATACTCAATTCTGACAATATCATAAATTCAAATCTGGTCTAAACGTAACAAAACTTACGTCCAGATGAAGCCTGCTTTGATAGGAACACAGTACCAAAGTCGGATTTCAATTCAGATATACGGTTTGCTCGTAAATTGAATTCTACCCTCAAGAATATCAAATCTCTCCTCTAAACTCTCGACTTCCAGGCTGAAAGAATGGAGGAGCATCGAGTTTTGCACACATATATATATCCATCTCGCATGCATGGCAAGTGGACATACTTCTTCACGCAGCACGTTGCTCGCTAGGGCGGTCAAAACCTGCTCGCTAGGGCGAAGCACTCTCAGCCCTCACAATTCTACATGCGCGCTCGGGCGGACAAAAAGTGCCGCCCGGGCGAAGGACTCTCGGCTTTCTACCATTAAACCCTCTCGCTCGGGCGGTCATAAACTCCAGCCCGGGCGAATGACATTCGGCCCAAATCTTGTGTCCCTCATAATTTTTTCCAATTTGATCTCGAACTGGCCCGGCTATAATTACATCAAGTCATAATCAACAAATCATCTCAGATTACGTTAATTAAATTCTCGGGCATTACAAGAAAGCAGAGAGCTATTGAGTGAGAGTCACTGACAAAAGGGTTAGATTTTGACAGTATAGTCACTGACCCATTGCACATTGCCAGACTAGGCTTAGTCTTGGTAGATACGCCAAGGCATTGGACGTTTGGTGTAACGATATGCTTAAGATACAGATATTGTTCTTATTGTAGATTATTCGATACAGCTAGACCAAAGTCCATAAATAAGAACGTACCGCCACTGCGACTGGTGGTAGTAGGTGGGAGACTTGTTACGTTCTTATTCACCGGGTTCCCTAGATTAGAATAAAATGAGAGATGAGTCGAGTCTTAGATATTGAGACTAGAGTTTGATTTACAGATCCATATTAATTTATGTTTCGTAGATTACGATTCATGTTTTATTTACAGACTGGTATTCATACATGTTGTTTGATTATGCTACATGTGATAAGATATAATTCATTCTTTTATGTTAATTCAGTTAACTGCATGTACACATTATTTATACTGGGATTTATTCTCACCGGAGTATCTGTCTGTTGTCTTGTTTGTATGTGTGCATGACAACAGGTGGGACAAGATCGGGGTCAAGAAGACGAGGAGAGAAGACGAGTTTAGAGTGGTGATTCCGGAGTTATTGTAGACTTGGTTTAATACTTGACATTTAGTAGTTGAACTTTAGACTAATTAGAATAATTACTGTACATTATTGTACTTATATACTGAGATGTATATTAGTTACATTCCACTACATTCCGCATTTTAAAAAAAAATTAGACCCTGTTTATCTTAATTGATAATTAAATCTCAAAGATGATTAAGAAGATGATTAGCGTCCGGGTCCCCACAAAATGGATTTATGTTGTGGAAATAAAATGAATGAAAACGTTGTGCATGTTTATATACATTTGTTTATGATGTTATTAAAGAATTTTTTTTTTATGACCCACATATTCTAGCAAAGATCCAATTAATCCCAAAAAGAATTGATTTAGAGATCGGGTCCCCATAGTTGAGGTGTTTTTAAGGGTATTTTTCAAATATTGAATTTTATTGGGTATTTTTACTCGCAAGACTCTATTTTTATCGATACACAAATTTTATCAAATCGGGAAATTTTTTATTGGTTCGAGTATTTTTTTCAAAATCGTTTCAACACGAAATATTTTTCGTGAGTGAGTTTTGGCTTAATGGGCCTACTTTTGTGTTTATAAGACTTAATTATCTTTTTAATCTTTAATTAAACAATTTAGGCCCATCAAGTAATATTTTATCTATATAATTAACCCTTAAACACCATTTACCCTAAACCTAAAATTTGTACCAGCCGACACCCCATTCAGAGCACCATCTCCCTCTCTTTTTCATCAGTTATAGCTAGAGGCCCCATCGGTTTTCCACTTGTTCTTGCATAGAATTTCCTCCGGCTTCTATCTTGGGTCCCTCTCATGTGTGCATCATTTAAGGCATGCTTTGTATCCCCTTTGTTGTATCATTCACGTGTGTATATATATATATATATATATACCTGATGTGTGAAACTATTCGATCGATCCTTGAACAGGAAGAATTCTTTTCGGTTTTTTTCATTTTTGCCATGCATTTCTTTTAATTGCTACTCACGATTTCTGTTATGTGGTGCAAGGGGCTGCTGTGTTGGGTGTCAAGGGCATGTGCAGATCAAGAGTGAGAGTTGTAAGTGCAGGAGCGTGAAGTTGATCAGGTTTTGTTCGAAATCGTGAGGGCCATGTAGATCGGGGCTTTGTACTGGTGGTTCGATCCTTGGTTTCTTGTACACCAGTCGTGCGAGAGTCTTCTCCAGCCCTGGACCAGACCCTGGTGGGTCTGAGTCAGGGTCTGGAATGGCTCGATGCATGCTGGAGACAAGAGGATGGGCGATCAGGCGAGGGGGAAGTGATTGGGTCTCGGTAGGAGTTTTGTGGTGAAGTCTCAGTTCCTAGCGGTTATATGCGTGCATGGGGCTGGGAGCTTGGTTCGGTTAGGTGGCTTGGTGTCTGGTCTAGGTCCTTGGTGAGCGGGTTCATCAGCTGGTGCGACGGGCATAGCTTGTAGCGTAAGTTTTGGGGAGAACGGTATACATGAGGTGGCTAAATAGGATAGGACCGAGAGGTTTGGGAATTTCTGGAAATATCAGCCGTGAGTTGGAAAGCATAATTACATTATTTTAGTAACTATTTAATGTTTTAAGATATCCTACAATTTGTAGAAGATTTGGGTAAATTCTGGTTCTGTTTCTAGTCGATTCGGATTAAAACCGAGACCCCGATCCAAGTTTTAAAACGAATTAAATAAGCTGTAATTTTTGGCTTGCGTTTATGTCTAGGAATGCTTTTTAATATGTTTCGGGACATTTTAAGAAGTTTGGTAAGCTTCAGGTCAATTTAGAGGTCCAGGGTTGAAACGATAATTTTTGGGTTTCCAGAGGCAAAATGGTCATTTTGCACCCGGGGTGAGATTTTGGTCCTGGCAGCGCCCTGAACACAAATCATGATATTTTTAAATGTTCATGCATCACGTTTACGATTTTTACGCTATTATAATAATTATGGTGCATGCTTGGTTTAAAGGATTTAAGAGATAAAAAGTGAGAAAGTGAAGAGCACTTCGTCTCCGTCGCGCCGCGTCGTTATTTCATTTGTTTTCTGTTAAAACAAACCAAGGCATGTTTATATCTTCTTTCACTCTTCAATCAAGACATATAGGTATTTTTAAATATCGCAAGTACATTATTTTAATGCAACAACATCGAAATTGTTCATATTTAATTATGTTGGTTAATTATATTACGTGCATAGAAAATATTCATTTTTGAGATTTATGCGATATTGCTTGTGGCCATCAAACTATCATGGGAGCATTATTTCACCCGGTCGTCAGTTACCGGTCAGTTCAATTATGTACCACCCAGTATATTGTGGCATTAGTCTGATCAGACGTTCATTTCTTCACACGGTCGCCAGTTACCAGTCCTGGGAGCATTGTATTATTCGGTCGCCAGTTACCGGTCAGTTCAGTTTAGTGCAGGGGCCACTTGCGTAGACCATAATCTCAACAGAAAATTTATGACATGCTATTTTATTATAGGGCTCCAAGGAGCAAACATTTTCACTATGATTTTCAGTTCAGTTATGCACGTATTATAATTGCTCATGACAAGTTATTTTACTTTATGCCTCATGACATGATATTTTTACTCCCATGCAAATTTAGTATATTGTTTACTCGTTATTTACGATATATGCATGCTGAGTCTTTAGGCTCACTAGACTTGATTGTTGTAGGTACTGATGATGTCGGGGCCGAGGGCGGGGATGAATGAGCTAGCTTGGGTAAGCAGTAGTGGAACCCGATGACCTCATTTACTGCACTTGCCATTTTTTTTATGCTCAAACATTTTATTCAGTGTTGGATTACTTTAAATAATTTCTTCCGCTGCAAATTTTGAACATTTAAACTTGATTTATCAGTTGATTTTGTGAATGAGGCAAGTTTTGATTATTTTAAATAGAAAATTTTTAATTTTTCCGCAAATTTTCAAACACGAATTTCCGGGCCGTTATAGATATCCTATGTGTTCTCATGTATGTGTAGTATGAAATCTCTGATCAGAGTATGGTGGTAATTATGAAAGGGGTTTCATAGATTACACCATCGATGCAACTACGACATGACACATAGTATCGATTCATTGACAACTCTCGATAAACCAATGGTTGTCGAATCGGTCGGGATATATGAGTTGACGGGACCGTACTGTACGCTAACCATAATTGAATGGTTCTTGCAGGCACTATCATTTGATACCTAGGGAATCATGTAAGCGATGCTGCTAGGCTTTTAACATGATTGCTTGGATACTATCAGAATTGAGTTCTGACATTCTTGTTATCAAGGAGTGGATAAGTAAGAATGGAGCAATTGAGGTATGCTCTTATAAGGACATGTTTAGTCCGAATCACATCTAGTTGAGGTATGCTCTTATAAGAACCCACGACTAGTTGTATCAATGAACCATTGAGGGCCACACAAGTACTAGCTTTCTAGATCCCGTTGAGAAGTATAATAGTTCAATGTGTTGAACGGCTTATAAAGGAGTTTATAAGCGTAAATAAAAATAGAAGTATGACTTCTATAAGGAGAATGTAACTTTTAATTCAAGGAAGTGTTCCTAAATTAAAAGTTGGCCAAACGAGTAATGTATTTGAAAATTGTGATTTTTATATACATTATTATGGACTAAATTAAATTAATTCAAGTGTTGAATTAATTAAACACTAGTGGACCTAGTAGAGTCCAATTAGATAACATTTGGGCCTTGTATTAAATAACATTTGGGCCTTGTAGTGCCCAATTAGAAATAATTATGAAACTAGTGGGCTTGAGTAAAATCAAGTAAGTTTTAAATGGACTCAAATGTGTTTGAGACATTTAAATAAAGTCCATGGGCTTTGTAAATGTTACAACCCTACTTAAAAAGCATGTTAGGGAGGTGAAGGGTTGGAGGCACTTTTTCATTAAAAATTTGCTTGGCATGCTCATGCACCTTTAACACTTTTTCAAGGATCAAGAAAAGTCTTCCCTTCTCTCTTCCCCACACCCTTTGGCCGAAATTTTATGTTCATTTTCTCCCTCATTTTTTGTTCTTCAATTGTTGGAGAAAACACTTACTTCTCAAAGAAAAATCCTACTATTTTTCTATTGCAAAATATGAGGGGATCTACCTAGTTGGTGGTGAGCTTAATTTTGAGCAAGGCGTGCTCAAGGAAAGCTTGTAGAAGTTCATCATTTGAAGAGCCAAGTTGTTTACAACTTGGTTGGAGCCATCATCAATCCTTTGTGATTGATAGGTATATTTTCTAAACACCTTATGAATGTCATAGTTGGATTTTTGTACATGTTACATGCTAGTACAAGAGGTGCTCGAATTTTTCTTGTAAAAATCGAAATTTTTGAACTTCCGTTGTGCATTCAGGCACCTAAAATCGATCCCTTTCAAGTGGTATCAGAGATATGGGTACTAGTTTTTGTAGCATATACATGATATTATATTGAGGTCGATTTCTAACCGCATGAGATGAAATTTTTGCAACAAAATCAAGGCATTTTTTGGGGAAAATTTCGGGCTGCATGTTTCTGCCCGTTTCGGGCAGCTCGGGCTGCCTAAGGGGCTGCCCAATTCGGGCAGCAAGTGTGGGGACCCGAGCTCTAACTCAGTTGTCTTTGGGATTAATTGGATCTTTGCTAGAAAATGTGGGTCATGAAAAAAATTTTCTTATAGCAACATAAACAAGTGTATATAAATCATCCACAATACACTATACATAAAGCTGTTATATTATTTAACTCAAAATATCATTCACTTATTCGATTACAAGTCTTCTACTAGTGTTTATAATTTCAGTACATGTATAGTAATAAACCACTAGATCTTCTTCTCAGCCCGTAATCTCCACGCTATCTTGATCTCTCATCTTTTTCTCGACCCTGATCCTGCCCCACATGTTGTCATGCACACATACAGACACAACAACAGTCGGAAACTCCGGTGAGAACAAATCCAAGTATAAAACATGTATACATTCATGTCATGCAAGAAAGTACAAAATCAGAATACATGAATCAGTAATTAAGAAACATTAGTGAATACAGATAAAACTCTTCGACTCTTATTCTTTGACTTGACTCATATCTAAGTTTAGGGATCCCGGTGTGAATAAGACGTAACAAGTCTCCCACCTACTCTCTCGATCGGGGTGGCGGTACGTCTTATTCCTAGACTTCGGCCCTGTCTGTATCGAATATCTACAATCGGAGTCTATCTTCTCCTATGCCTCGATGCCACCGAACGTCTAGAAACTTGGCATATCTGCCAATGACTCTCCTATCTCAGTACAAGTATATAAATCAATATAGAGTACAAACATTACAAGAATGTGGTTTTGGGAAACTCAAATCGAATCTGATTCGAGTTATTCTTCCCGGATCAAACATTGAATTATACTTTTCGTTGTTCAATCTTTGGCAATGTCGAGGTCTCGATGTCGAAGTTTGTCAAGACAAATCTGAAATGACATATTCAAGATGCATTCTATCAATCTCTAACTCCAATCAATACACATACGGATCAATATTCAATCTCGGTACATTTCAACGGCATAACGGCGTAATCTTTCAATACCGGTCATCTCAAACATCAATAATCATAACAATAACTCATACTCATCACAAACATGTTCCATAATCTCAAATCTGTTTAATCTCATTCATATATGTGCTGGAAAATAATAACAATATCATACGATGTCCGTTCTTCGATCCGGTTGCGAATATACGTTGCTTATAATCTCAAGAACATCTAATCATAATCATATCTGATTTCTCCCAACATCTCAACTTCAAAACATGTTGAAATGTAGAAATACTTACATCTTTCTGTAGCTGGTAATAAGAGAAGTACGGAACCGAAGTCGGATCGAAATTTGGGTGGTTAGATCTTGTACAAGCTAATTTCTAAGATAGAAGGAACTTTGAACCTTCATGGAAGCTCTGTCTCGTTTCTGTATCTGCAAGGATGAAGAAATGAAGAATCAGCCCTGATATTGCATGGCAAGGGACACATGGCTTATTTTTCATTTTGCACGTCTCATCGCGAGTGCGCTGAGCCTACTGTAACACTTCCAAATATTCCAAAGACGCGACCGCGGGTGCGCTACATTCTATACCGCGGGTGCTATGCCTATACTGTATCACATCCAACAATTCATAAGATACGACCGCGGGTGCGGTGGCTCTTGGACCGCGGGTGCGTTGCCCTCTCTGTCCCAACACCGCAGGGGCGGTCACTTTTATGGCGCGGGTGCACTGGTCTTTCTATTCATCAGCTCAAATTGCAACGTCGCATCTCCCTGTTTGTTCTTCCATTCCCTGATTCATAATACATTGTAAACTCAAAAGTATTAGACTAAAATCTTGGGTGTTACATTTCTCCCCCTCTTAGATATGAGTTCGTCCTCGAATTCGCAAGCAATCAGTCAAATATGTAAAAGAAGCAATATAATCAAAGCAGAATAAATACTCACGTCATGGAAATAACTCTGGATATCTCTGTCTCATTTCTGATTCTTTCTCCCAAGTTGCTTCTTCAATGCCATGACGACTCCACTGGACTTTCACTAGCGGAATAGTCTTCGTTCTGAGTTGTTTTTCTTTCCAATCCAGAATCTGAGTTGGCTGTTTGATATAACACAAAGTGTCGTTAAGCTCGGCTTCATCAGGCTGAATGACATGAGAAGTATCAGGCATATATCTACGCAACATCGACACATGAAAGACATCATGTATCCTAGATAGAGAAGGAAGAAGAGCAAGTCGATATGCACGATCACCAATCTTCTGAAGGATCTCGTACGGACCGATGTATCTAGGAGACAACTTTCCACGTTTGCCAAATCTGACAATATCTCTGAATGGAGAAATCTTCAAAAATACTCTGTCTCCCTGTTCAAACACTAACGGTCTACGACGTACATTCGCATACTTGGCTTGTCTATCTTGCGCCGTCTTCATTCTTTTCTGGATCACTTTAACTTTCTCCGTCATTTCTCGAATCATATCAGGTCCAAGTTCTAGTACTTCAGATATATCATTCCAATACAGAGGAGATCTGCACTTCTTGCCATATAATGCTTCAAACGGTTCCATCTCGATGCTTGTTTGGTAGCTGATGTTGTACGAGAATTCACAAAGGGGTAGTGAATCTTTCTAACTAGTGCCAAAGTCTAGCACTACAACTCTCAGCATATCCTCTAATATATGGATAGTCCGCTCTGACTGTCTGGGGATGGTAAGTAGTACTCATGTGTAATGTCGTACCTAAAGCCTACTGCAGACTTCACCAAAAGTGTGAACTGAATCGTGGATCACGATCTGATACGATAGAATTCGGCACACCATGTAATCGAACTATCTCTCTGACATATATTTCTGCCATCTGATCATGTCGATATGTCATTCTGTACAGAATAAAGCATGCTGATTTGGTCAATCTGTCTATCACAACCCAAATCACATCACAACCCCGGGATGATCGTGGTAACTTCGTAACAAAATCCATGGAAATGTGGTCCCATTTCCATTCAGGAATCGATAAGCTCTGAATTAAACCTCCGGGTTTCTTTCTCTCAGCTTTCACCTGTTGGCAGTTCAAACACTTAGATACAAACTCTGCAATGTCTAATTTCATATTTTTCCACCAAAACAGTGTCTTGAGATCGTTGTACATCTTTCTACCACCAGAATGAATACTGAACCGACTACAGTGCGCTTCTGACAATATCTGTTTTTTCAAATCTGAAACATCTGGCACTACAAGACTGTTATTCACATACAAAACATGATAATGTACCTGATACTCTGAATGATGTCCTGATCTGATCATTTCAATCGACTTCTGCACACTCGGATCATTTTTCTGTGCTTCTTTAATGCGAACAATCAAATCTGGTTCTACTTGAATCGTAGAAAGTGGCAATGGTCTACGATCTGTCTCAAACACTAACCCAGACAAACAACAATCTTCAATCAAATTCGATACACCTATCATCGATAAGGCTAAAGAACATACCTTTAGACTCAAGGCATCCGTTACTGCATTAGACTTCCCTGGATAGTACTTGATCTCGCAATCAAAATCCTTCAACAAATCGAGCCATCTAAGCTGTCTCATATTCAACTCTGACTGATAAAACATATACTTCAGGCTTTTGTGATCAGAGTAGATTTAAAACTTTTCGCCGTAGAGATAGTGTCGCCATATCTTCAGTGCAAACACAATAGACGCCAATTAAAGATCATGAATTGGGTAACGAGTCTCGTGTGGCTTCAACTGTCTCGAGGCATATGCAATCACATGTCCTCGCTGCACATTAGTGAATACAGATAAAACTCTTCGACTCTTATTCTTTGACTTGACTCATATCTAAGTCTATGGATCCCGGTGTGAATAAGACGTAAAAATTCTCCCACCTACTCTCCCGATCGGTTGGCGGTACGTCTTATTCCTAGACTTTGTGTAATGCCCGGAATTCGCTACGTTATTAATCTGAAATGATGTGTTAATTAATTGTGGTGATTATGAGAGGATTAATCGGGACACGGTTTGAAATCAGCATGAAAAGATGTATGTGCGAGGATGAGCTCTCCCGCATATGCGCGACCCAGCCGGGCGCATATGAGCGAAATGTCCAGAGAACCTCGAGCATATGCGCGACATGAATCCGCGCATATGCGCGAGGGTACCCGAGAGTAGGGTAAAATGACCAAGGGCCTCGCGCATATGCGCAGAATGAGGGCGCGCATATGCGCGATGTGGGGACCCGAGCTCTAACTCTATTCTTTTGGGATTTAATTGGATCTTTGTTCGAAAATGTGGGTCAAAATTTTGCTTTTAATTTTAATTCAAATGTATTAACTAAAGCATAACATATCTCGATAGAAATTAAACAACGAAATGTACATACAAGTCTGGTCGTACAACATACACTAGTGTTCACATGACAACTACAAACATAAGTAGTACAAGTGCCATAAGAAACCACTAGTAATCTGCAATGCCCGAGATCTCCACGCTATCATCATCTCTCATCTAGCTCGTGACCCCGATCCTGTCCCACCTGTTGCCATGCACACATACAGACACGACAACAGCCGGATAACTCCGGTGAGAACATATCCCAGTATAAAACATGAATGCATGCAATGTCATAATCATGTACAAAAGCATAGCATATGTCAAGTAACATGAATATAAATCTAAACATGTAGTAGAATACAAATCTGTATTCGACAATTCAAATCTTGTCTCGACTCTTTTCTAATCTAGGGATCCCGGTGTGAATAAGACGGTCTGTTACCTACCCAACCACTCGGGGCAACGGTACGTCTTATTCCTAGACTTCGGTCAACTCTGTATCGAGGGTCTACACATATAGCAAATCTGCTCCTATGCGTCGATACACCGAAACGTCTAGTTTTGGCAAGTCTGCCAATCTCTCCTATCTCAGGACTCGAATATAAATCAATAAACAAGGCATTACATAATCAAATGTAATAACAATCTAGTATGTGATTTAGGGAAACTCGTATCAAATCTGAATCGAGTTGTGCAATCCCGTGACCACATGAATTATACCTTTCTTGTCGCACTGTCTGTCGAGATCTCGAATCAAATGTCAAACCTGTCACCTCAAATCTGAAATGGCAATGTGTAGACACACACTATCAATCTCTAACTCAAAGCAACATATATGCCAATCGATAATAAATCTCGGTACAAATCGACGGCATAACAGCGTAATTCTCGGTACCGGTCAACTCAATCTCAACAAAACAATATATACTATAGCCACAACTCATAATCTTCATAATATACTCATCAAAACTCAATATAACATGCTCAATTCTTCCAATCAATATCGATATACATGCTGGAAATTCGAACGTATAGCATATGGTATCTGAAAATCAATCCGGTAACGTTTCTACGATGCTCATCCTATCAAGAACACATTTCTCAACTCAAAACATAATTTCCCCAACATATGGATTTCGAACCATGCTGAAAATAATCGAAGCTTACATCCTTAAATAACTCTTGTTGCAAGGATCACAAATCTTACCTCGGATTACAAGTCGGATGGCTAATTCGCGCACAATCACAACTTTAAGATCACAAGGAATGAAAACTCTCCCTTGCAAGCTCTCGGTCTGAGGTTTCTGAATAAGGATGATGAGTCATGTTACAAACATATATATATACCATGCCAAGTGTCAAGACAAGAAACAAAGGTGGCACTTCGCATGCAACACCGCGGGTGCGGTATCTTAAGAGCGCGGGTGCGCTATGCTCACGGCGAGTTCATCCAAAAATGTAGTACCTAGACCGCGGGTGCGGTCCTTACATGACCGCGGGTGCGGTCTCACACCGCGGGTGCGGTCACGCTAACACCGCGGGTGCGGTGTCTGTTCGCAAAATTCCACAAATTTCTGTCACCTACACCGCGGGGGCGGTAGTCTAAGCACCGCAGGTGCAGTGTGGCTTCGGCCATGCCTTCAAAATTCTCATTTAAATGTCATGTATTCTTACCTCTATGAGTCTAGCATCAATGGAAACTGATAATTCTCGAGCCTTACATTTCTCCCCCTCTTAGACAAGAGTTCGTCCTCGAACTCATAAGCAAGTAATCATGCAATTATATACAAAACTGTAAAGTCACAATGGGAAGAAAGACTCACATCATAAGAATAACTCGGGATGCCTCTGTCTCATCTCAGACTCTGTCTCCCAAGTGGCTTCCTCGATGCCATGACGACTCCACTGAATCTTCACGAGCGGAATGGTCTTAGTTCTAAGCTTCTTTTCCTTCCGATCAAGAATCTGTATCGGTCTTTCCACATAGCTCAGAGTATGATCTAACTCGGCTTCGTCAGGTTGAATGACATGAGAATCATCCGGCATATATTTGCGTAACATCGACACGTGAAACACATCGTGAATGCCCGATAGTGAAGGAGGAAGAGCAAGTCTGTAAGCTCGATCGCCAATCTTCTCAAGGATCTCATACGGACCGACGTATCTAGGAGACAACTTTCCTCGCTTGCTAAATCTGACAACGCCTCTGAAAGGTGAAATCTTCAAAAATACTCTGTCTCCCTGTTCGAATACTAACGGTCTACGTCTAATATTGGCGTACTTCGCTTGCCTATCCTGTGCCGTCTTCATTCGTTTCTGAATGATCTTCACTTTTTCTGTCATCTCACGAATCATATCAGGCCCTAACTCTGGTACCTCAGAAATATCATCCCAGTACAACGGAGATCTGCACTTCTTTCCGTATAAAGCTTCGAACGGTGCCATCTCTATGCTCGTCTGATAGCTGTTGTTGTATGAAAACTCACACAACGGCAATGAATCTTGCCAACTAGTACCAAAGTCTAGTACTACAGCTCTCAGCATATCCTCTAAAGTCTGGATAGTCCGTTCTGACTGTCCGTCTGTCTGGGGATGATAAGCAGTGCTTAGGTGTAAAGTCGTACCCAAAGCCTGCTGCAAGCTGTGCCAAAAGTGAGAAGTGAATCGTGGATCACGATCTGATACGATCGACTTCGGCACACCGTGCAATCTGACGACCTCTCTGACATACAACTCTGCCATCTGATCGTGTCGATAGGTCATCCTGTACGGAATGAAACAGGCAGATTTGGTCAATCTGTCAATGATGACCCAAATCGAATCACAGCCCCGCGAAGATCGAGGTAACTTCGTCACGAAATCCATGGAAATGTGGTCCCATTTCCATTCAGAAACAGACAAACTCTGAAGTAGACCTCCGGGTTTCTTCCTTTCTGCCTTCACCTGTTGGCAATTCAGGCACTTAGACACAAATTCTGCAATGTCTGTCTTCATCTGCTTCCACAAGAATTGTGTCTTCAAGTCGTTATACATCTTCCTGCCACCAGGATGAATGCTGAACCGACTACAGTGTGCTTCCGACATGATCTGTCGTCTCAAATCTGAAATCTCTGGCACCACTAAGCGGTTATTCACATACAGAACAGAATCTCTGACCTGATATTCTGATATATGACCAGCTCTGACCATATCAATCGATTTCTGCACACTCGGATCAGTTCTTTGTGCTTCTTTGATCCTCGAAATCAGATCTGGCTCAATCTGAATCGCAGCAAGTCGCAACGGTCTACTCTCTGTATTAAATGTTAATCCAGACAAGCAACAATCTTCTACTAAACTCGATACACCTACAGTCGACAAGGAAAGAGCACATACCTTTCGACTCAAGGCGTCTGCCGCTGCATTCGACTTTCCTGGATGGTACTTGATCTCGCAATCAAAATCTTTCAGCAGATCAAGCCATCGTCGCTGCCTCATATTCAACTCTGACTGAGAAAAGAGATATTTCAGGCTCTTGTGATCGGAATAGATCTCAAATTTCTCGCCATACAGATAATGACGCCAGATCTTGAGTGCAAATACAATCGCCGCCAATTCAAGATCATGAATCGGATAACGAGTCTCGTGTGGCTTCAGCTGTCTAGAGGCGTACGCTATCACGTGCCCTCGCTGCATAAGAACACATCCAAGCCCTCTGTGAGATGCATCACAATATACAACGAACTCACCTGTACCTGATGGAATCGTCAAGACAGGCGCACTAGTCAGCCTCTTCTTCAGCTCTACAAAACTGCTCTCACATTCTTCTGACCACACGAATGGCATGTTCTTCTGTGTTAACTGGGTAATTGGCTTTGCTATACTGGAGAAGTCTCGAATAAAACGTCGATAATACCCGGCTAGACCCATGAAACTGCGTATCTCTGGCACAGAAGTCGGTCTCGGCCAACTGATCACAGCCTCAACTTTACTCGGATCTGCCGCAATACCATCTCCAGATATAATATGCCCCAAGAAGACAACCTGTCGCAACCAGAATTCACACTTGGACAGTTTGGCATACAACCGCTCATTCCTCAAAGTCTTCAATACAATCCTCAGGTGATCTGCATGCTCGGTCAAGCTCTTCGAATACACCAAAATGTCGTCAATAAATACATTCACAAATTCATCTAAATATCTCTGCAAAATGCGGTTCATCAGACTCATAAACACCGCAGGTGCATTCGTCAAACCGAAAGGCATAACAACAAACTCGTAGTGTCCATACCTGGTTCGGAATGCAGTCTTCGGAATATCAACATCTCTAACTCTAAGTTGATGATACCCTGATCTCAAATCAATCTTCGAATATACCGAAGATTCCTGTAACTGATCAAACAAATCGTCGATGCGAGGCAACGGATACTTGTTCTTCACGGTCGCCTTGTTCAACTGCCTATAATCAATACACAGTCGCATCGAACCATCTTTCTTTCTAACAAAAAGCACCGGAGCACCCCAAGGTGATACACTGGGTCTGATATATCCCTTGGACAGAAGATCCTCCAACTGTGCTTTCAACTCTTTCAGTTCTATCGGTGCCATCCTATATGGAGCTCTCGAAATAGGAACAGAACCGGGCATAAGATCTATGCTGAAATCAACCTCTCGAACAGGAGGCAACCCTGGAATCTCATCAGGAAAAACATCTGTAAACTCGCAAACCACTGGCAAATCTGCCAATGCTGGGCTCGTCTTCAGTAGATCTACTGAATATACAAGAAAGCCCTCTGCTCCTCT
Organism: Primulina eburnea; assembly: GCF_022965805.1. NCBI lineage: Eukaryota > Viridiplantae > Streptophyta > Magnoliopsida > Lamiales > Gesneriaceae > Primulina > Primulina eburnea. Next base: position 19,747,306 of record NC_133112.1, on the reverse strand, counting down.
CTGAAGCAATCTACTCATAGTCAGAGCAGATACTAAGGGAATCCGAGATCTGGAACCCTTGCCGTAAAATTTCCACTCGTCTGTCATTTCGGGTCTGAATCTGACAATCTTGTGGAAACAATCTACAGTAGCCCTGTACTTGGTCAACATGTCTATGCCAACTATACAGTCAAAATCAGCTAAACCAAGTACTACACAATCAAGATCAATCTCATGCCCCTCAAACTGAAGCATACAGTGTCTAACAGTAGTCACAGATATCAAACCACTTCCCAACGGAGAAGCTATAGACACTACTGTCGACATCGACTCAACAGGCAATGCATGTCTCAATGCAAAATGTTCAGATATGAATGTATGCGATGCCCCTGTGTCTATCAACACATATGCAGGATAACCGCAAAGGAAACAATTACCTGCAATGACGTCATCTGGCGCCTCCTGCGCCTGCTCCTCTGTCAAGGCAAAGACACGTGCCTGCTGTCGAGGCGGCTGACTCACCGTCTGACTACCTCCTGGCCTCTGCTGGGTCTGTGTAGAGGGTGGCTGGAAGGAGTGTACAGAAGATGCCTGTCTCTCCATCTGTGGCGCTGGTGCTGATGATCCGGTGCTCTGGAATCGTTGTGCACCCCTCTGGGGACAAACTCTGGCGAAATGTCCCTGTTGCCTACAGATGTTGCAGCGTCCCATAACTCCTTGACATTGCTCCGTCGCATGTCGCCCTCCGCACGAACCACAATATGCGCCACTATAATCTGACCCCTGACCTCTCTGTCAAGATCCACTCGAACTCGATGAACTACTCCCAGATTTCTTAAACTGCTTGCCCTTAGCCTTCAAAAATTCCTTCTTGCCACTACCACTAGATCCGCTATCGAAACGAGGAGGAGGTGGTGGAAACTGTACGGTAGTAGGCTGTGGCGGTCTCTGCCCCTGAACACCGTAAGAAGCCCCTCGCTGCCTGATCAAGCCAGCCTCGGCTCCCTTCGCTTGGTTCAGTGCCTCTGAAAAAGTACTAGGCCGGCCCGTGTTCACCAAAGTAAAGACATCGGGATTCAGCCTGTTGATGAACTGATCGGCCACTGCCTCATCGTTCCCTGCCACATGCGGTGCATATCGTAGCAATACAGAAAATTTAGCAACATACTCCTCAATGTTCCACTGTCCCTGCTTCAAATTCGCAAATTCAGCTCCTTTGTCTTTTCGGTAGGAGACGGGGAAGAAGCGCTGATAGAACTCATCCTTGAAGACTTTCCATGTGATATCAATGCCTCGGTGCTCCAAGGCTCTCTTCGTAGTCAACCACCAGCTCTTGGCAACCTCCTGCATCTGATGCCCTATCAGTTTCACACGTCGCTCATCAGTATATGCCAAAGACTCAAACAACATCTCGATATCATCAAGCCAGCTCTCGCACTCTACTGCACTCTCTGTGCCCTTCAGGGTAGGCGGATGGAAAGACTGAAATCTCTTCAATAAGGTCTCCATCGGCGTAGCAGTGACATCCATCTGTGCACCGGATGTGCTACCCTGCTCTGACTGTGGCACTCGTCTAGGCGGCATAAATCTGATTATCAAACTGATTAATACACAACCAAAATCATCTGTCTCAGCCCTCCTCTGATCATAGACTCTGATCGAGAATCGGTTCTGATTCAGGCTTGAAATGCTGTAAATCAATTCAGATAATACCACACAACATATAATAGGGAAAGCAATACTCATGCTAGCATCTCAAAAGCAAGGAAGATGACTCGATCTACCCCGCTCATTCTATTCTATCTCAGTCTACAGAACCTACTACTCTGATACCACCTGTTGTGGGGACCCGGGCTCTAACTCTATTCTTTTGGGATTTAATTGGATCTTTGTTCGAAAATGTGGGTCAAAATTTTGCTTTTAATTTTAATTCAAATGTATTAACTAAAGCATAACATATCTCGATAGAAATTAAACAACGAAATGTACATACAAGTCTGTTCGTACAACATACACTAGTGTTCACATGACAACTACAAACATAAGTAGTACAAGTGCCATAAGAAACCACTAGTAATCTGCAATGCCCGAGATCTCCACGCTATCATCATCTCTCATCTAGCTCGTGACCCCGATCCTGTCCCACCTGTTGCCATGCACACATACAGACACGACAACAGCCGGATAACTCCGGTGAGAACATATCCCAGTATAAAACATGGATGCATGCAATGTCATAATCATGTACAAAAGCATAGCATATGTCAAGTAACATGAATATAAATCTAAACATGTAGTAGAATACAAATCTGTATTCGACAATTCAAATCTTGACTCGACTCTTTTCTAATCTAGGGATCCCGGTGTGAATAAGACGGTCTGTTACCTACCCAACCACTCGGGGCAACGGTACGTCTTATTCCTAGACTTCGGTCAACTCTGTATCGAGGGTCTACACATATAGCAAATCTGCTCCTATGCGTCGATACACCGAAACGTCTAGTTTTGGCAAGTCTGCCAATCTCTCCTATCTCAGGACTCGAATATAAATCAATAAACAAGGCATTACATAATCAAATGTAATAACAATCTAGTATGTGATTTAGGGAAACTCGTATCAAATCTGAATCGAGTTGTGCAATCCCGTGACCACATGAATTATACCTTTCTTGTCGCACTGTCTGTCGAGATCTCGAATCAAATGTCAAAATTGTCACCTCAAATCTGAAATGGCAATGTGTAGACACACACTATCAATCTCTAACTCAAAGCAACATATATGCCAATCGATAATAAATCTCGGTACAAATCGACGGCATAACAGCGTAATTCTCGGTACCGGTCAACTCAATCTCAACAAAACAATATATACTATAGCCACAACTCATAATCTTCATAATATACTCATCAAAACTCAATATAACATGCTCAATTATTCCAATCAATATCGATATACATGCTGGAAATTCGAACGTATAGCATATGGTATCTGAAAATCAATCCGGTAACGTTTCTACGATGCTCATCCTATCAAGAACACATTTCTCAACTCAAAACATAATTTCCCCAACATATGGATTTCGAACCATGCTGAAAATAATCGAAGCTTACATCCTTAAATAACTCTTGTTGCAAGGATCACAAATCTTACCTCGGATTACAAGTCGGATGGCTAATTCGCGCACAATCACAACTTTAAGATCACAAGGAATGAAAACTCTCCCTTGCAAGCTCTCGGTCTGAGGTTTCTGAATAAGGATGATGAGTCATGTTACAAACATATATATATACCATGCCAAGTGTCAAGACAAGAAACAAAGGTGGCACTTCGCATGCAACACCGCGGGTGCGGTATCTTAAGAGCGCGGGTGCGCTATGCTCACGGCGAGTTCATCCAAAAATGTAGTACCTAGACCGCGGGTGCGGTCCTTACATACCGCGGGTGCGGTCACGCTAACACCGCGGGTGCGGTGTCTGTTCGCAAAATTCCACAAATTTCTGTCACCTACACCGCGGGGGCGGTAGTCTAAGCACCGCAGGTGCAGTGTGGCTTCGGCCATGCCTTCAAAATTCTCATTTAAATGTCATGTATTCTTATCTCTATGAGTCTAGCATCAATGGAAACTGATAATTCTCGAGCCTTACACGCGAGGTGCTGTGCCGTCAACGCACCGAGAAATACTGTCTCGCGCATATGCGCGAGACATGTTGCATGTAGGATGCGCCATTTGCCTTGATGCATGTTACTTTTATGTATATATATATACATCCTTAAATTCCTGAACAAGAAAGAAACGAGAGCTTTCAGAGGAGAATTACGTTCTATTCGATTTGTGAGAAATATGTCTGTCTAATTTTGAATCCGACTTCGGTACTGTGTTCCTATCAACGCAGGACTACAACTGGACGTAAGTTTTGTTATGTTCTGACATGTTTTGAAATTATGATATTGTTGGAATTGAATAAACTTCATATATGATGTTCTTGGCATGTTAGACATCGTAGAATTAAAGTCAGATTGAGAAGCGGATTGAATATGAAATTGTTATGATTTTTCAGAATATATCAATTGATATTGGACATATTTGAATTATGGATTGATTACCGATGGTATCGGTTATGAGTTATGATTTGTAATTGATGTCTGTTGAAATGGTATTGACGGGGATAGTGAGATTGTGCCGTTATGCCGTGATTTGAATTAAATCTAGATTAATCAGATTCAGTGTTGAATTGAGAATGGAATATTGATATTATGATTCTCGATATGTCGTTTCAGATTTACAGAGACAGTCTTGAGTTCAGAACGATTATTGCTTCAGACCGAGACTACAAACGAAAGGTATAAGTCAATGTGGTATTGGGAGATCGACTCAAGTAGGATATAATTGAGTTTCTCTAAATCACATACTTATTGTTATTATATGCATTGATTTGATTTGATATGCTTGTTCTAATGACTTATAGGAAGCATGTATTAGAAGAGTGATCTTGTGATAGAAGTGCCTGATAGTGGTGGGATTGCCACGGGCACATTGCACAATGTCACAAGATAGTGAGTGTATCACGTATAGGTCAACGGACGGTTGGCTATCTATGTGGATAGAATTGGTGTTTCCTCTATTACTGGTGATCGATACCATATCGATGTGGATAGAATTGGAGTTTCTTCTATTACTTGTGATCGATATGGAATGCCAACGTCTTGAAATCGGGATCCCTAGACTAGGTATGAGTCTAGTCTGAGTCGTGGAGTCATGAGTATGATTGACAGTTTTATATGAATTATGTTTCAGATTTTGATTTATATCTGATATCTGCTTCATACTTTAGATTGATTATATGATTGCATGTTCGTTGATTTATACTGGGATTATATTCTCACCGGAATTATCCGGCTGTTGTCGTGTTTGTATGTATGCATGACAACAGGTGGAACAGGATCAGGGTCGAGGAGATGACGAGAGATCAGGATTAGAGTGGAGACCACGGACTTTGATGTTGTTGTAAATAGGGTTTGAACACTTGATAGCTAGTTGTTGAACCTTAGTTTGTATTGAATGTATGCTGTACAGGACTTGTACCTTATGTTATACCGATATGTATAATAGTATGATTTCCATTACGTTTCACATTTTTTAAAAAAAATTTAGACCCTGTTTAGTATAATCCATTAAATTATCCCAATGACGATTATGAACTTGATTAGCGTCCGGGTCCCCACAACAGGTGGTATCAGAGCTGATAGATCCTTTAGATTGAGATGGGAGCTAGTGAGCGGGGTAGATTGAGTTTTCTTTCCTGCTTTTGAATACTAGCATGTCTTACAGCTTTAATACATGTTACTTGCTTATCTGGTTTGATATGGTAATATGTTTGATTGAGAATGAATCAGCAACGATTCTGGATCAGCTGTAAGATGATCGGAGGAGGACTGAAATAAAATTGTGGAATTTGTTACTGATCCATTTGATTATCAGATATGCCTCCGAGAAGAGTACCAAAACAGGGTAGCACGTCAAATCCTCCAATGGACGTTACAGCCACTCCAATGGAGACATTGTTAAAAAGATTTCAGTCATTTCATCCACCGACTCTGAAAGGTACCGAGACTGCAGTGGATTTTGAGAGTTGGCTAGATGATATCGAGATGTTGTTTGAGTCCCTGGACTATACCGATGAGCGGAGGGTGAAACTGATAGGACACCAGTTACATGATGTGGCAAAGAACTGGAGATCACCACTAAGCGAGCATTAGAACATCGAAGTACGACTATTACCTGGAATGTGTTTAGAACTGAATTTTATCAGAGGTTCTTTCCAGTGTAGTACAGGAAAGACAAGGGAGCCGAGTTTGCTAACTTGAGACAGGGCCAGGTAAACATTGAGGAATATGTGGCCAAGTTTTCTACATTGTTGCGGTTTGCTCCCCACGTGGCTGAATATGATGAGGCCGTTGCGGACCAATTTATTAATGGCCTAAATCTTGAAATTTTTACCTTGGTGAATACCGGGAGGCCAAACAATTTCACTGATGTCTTGAACCGGTCTAAGGGAGCTGAAGCTGGTCTGATGAGACACAGAGGAGCTTTGTTTATGCCTCAAGCCCCGAGACCAGAACAACCACCTTCTCGATTAGAGGGTGGCAACAGTAGTAGTGGAGGGAAGCTTTCCACAGAGCAGTTCCGAGGAGTGTTTGACAGCTGTCGTATTTGTAGACAGCATGGACATTTTGCCCGAGTATGTACACAGAGAGGTGCCCAGGTATCCCAGGCAGCAGAGTCAGCTGGATCAGTGGCTCAGACAGGGAAGCGACCATATGCTGTTCATTCTTTCCAGCCAGCACCGTCTACTCAGTCACAGCAGAGGCCAGGAGGAAGCCAGACAGTGAGCCAGCCTCCGAGACAGCAGGCCAGAGTGTTCTCTTTGACTGAGGAGCAGGCACAGGATGCACCTGATGATGTTGTGGAAGGTAATTGCTTTATTTCTGGTTATCCTGCATATGTACTGATTGATACTGGTACATCACATACATTTATATCTTAGCGATTTGCATTGAGTCATGCATTGCCTATTGAATCATTGTCTGCGGTAGTGTCTGTCTCTTCTCCGTTGGGGACAAGTTTCATATTTGTAAAGTCTGTTAGATCGTGTATACTGCAGTATGAGGGGCATGGAATTGAGTTAGACTGTATTGTGCTTGGGATATCTGACTTTGATTGTATTATCGGTATCGATATGTTGACCAAGTACAGGGTTACCGTCGATTGTTTCCACAAGATTGTAAGATTCAGACCTGAAATGGCTAAGGAGTGGAAATTTTATGGTAAGTGTTCTCGAGCCAGAATTCCTTTGATATCTGCTATGAATATGAGTCGATTATTGCAGAAAAGAGCGGATGGATTCCTTGTTTATTCAGTGGATTTATTGAAATCGAGTCCATCATTGGCGGACTAGCCAGTGGTTTGTGAGTTTGCTGATGTCTTTCCAGATGAGATTCCTGGATTGCCTCCGATTCGAGAGATAGACTTCAGCATTGAATTGATGTCAGGTAGAGTTTCGATATCTAGAGCTCCATACCGAATGGCACCAATTGTGTTGAAAGAACAGATGGAGGATTTACTGGCCAAGAGGTATATCAGACCGAGTGTGTCCCCTTGGGGTGCTCCAATCCTGTTTGTGAGAAAGAAAGACGGTTCGATGAGACTTTGTATCGACTACCGGTAACTTAACAAGGCAACGGTAAAGAATAAATATCCCTTGCCTCGCATTGATGATCTGTTTGATCAGTTGCAGGGTTCATCTGTATATATTCCAAGATCGTCTAAGATCTGGATACCATCAACTGAGAGTCAAGGATTCTGACATCCCAAAGACAGCATTCAGAACCAGGTATGGACACTATGAATTTATTGTCATGCTGTTTGGTTTAACGAATGCACCGGCTGTATTTATGGGATTGATGAATCGTATCTTTCAAAGATATATTGATGAGTTTGTAATCATATTAATTGATGACATTCTGATTTATTCTAAGAATATGATGGAGCATGCAGAACACCTGAGAACTGTGTTGAAAATATTGAGGGCTGAGAAATTGTATGCCAAACTGTCAAAATGCGAGTTTTGGCTGAGACAAGTGGTATTTCTGGGGCATATTATATCTGGAGACGGTATATCAGTAAATCCCATTAAGGTTGAGGCAGTGATTTCTTGGCCGAGACCGACATCTGTGCTCGAAATTCGCAGTTTTATGGGTTTGGCTGGATATTATCATCGATTTATCAAAGATTTCTCCAATATTGCTAAGCCAATTACACAATTGACTCAGAAAAATGCACAGTTTGTTTGGTCTGAAGAATGTGAGACCAGTTTTCTTGAATTGAAGAAAAGGTTGACCAGTGCACCGGTATTGATTATCCTGTCAGGTACTGATGACTTTGTTGTTTATTGTGATGCTTCTCAACGAGGGTTGGGTTGTGTTTTGATGCAGCGATGGCACGTTATCGCCTATGCCTCAAGACAGCTGAAGTCCCATGAATCTCGTTATCCAATTCATGATCTTGAATTGGCAACCATAGTCTTCGCATTGAAGATATGGCGACACTATCTGTACGGTGAGAAATTCGAAATATATTCTGATCACAAAAGCTTGAAGTATCTGTTTTCACAGTCCGAGCTGAATATGAGACAGCGAAGATGGTAGGATTTATTGAAAGACTTTGATTGTGAAATCAAGTACTATCCAGGGAAATCCAATGCAGAAGCAGATGCAGTGAGTCGCTATCCTTATCGACTATGGGTGTTTCGAATTTAATTGAAGACTGCTGTTTGTCTGGATTAGTATTTGAGACAGATCGGAAACCCATGAGATTATGTGCTATTCGGGCTGAACCAGAACTGATTTTGCAAATTAAAGAAGCACAGAAAGTTGATCAGAATGTACAGAATACGATTGCCATGGTCAGAGCTGGACATCAATCGGAATATAAGGTTCGTGACAGTGTTTTGTATGTGAATAATCGTATTTTTGTGCCAAATGTTTTAGATTTGAGACAGCGGATACTGGCAGAAGCGCACAACAGTCGTTTCAGTATTCATTCTGGTGGCAGAAAGATGTATAATGATTTCAAAGGACAGTTTTGGTGGAAACAAATGAAGACTGACATTGCAAAATTTGTTTCCAGATGTCTGAATTGCCAACAGGTGAAGGCTGAGAGAAAGAAACCAGGAGTATTGTTACAGAGTTTGTCGATTCCTGAATGGAAATGGGATCACATTTCCATGGATTTTGTGACACAGTTGCCACGATCCTCCCGAGGTTGTGATGCGATTTGGGTTGTGATTGATCGATTAACCAAATCGGCATGCTTTATTCCATAAAAATGACGTACCGATATGATCAGACGACCGATATTTATGTCAGAGAGGTGGTCAGATTGCACGGAGTGCCGAAGTCGATTGTTTCAGACCGTGATCCTCGGTTCACTTCGCACTTCTGGCAGAGTTTGCAACAGGCTCTCGGTACGAAGTTACATATGAGTACCGCATATCATCCACAGACTGATGGACAGTCAGAGCGGACGATTCAGACATTAGAACATATGCTGAGATCTGTAGTGCTTGATTTTAGCACTAATTGGAAAGATGCATTGCCTCTCTGTGAATTTTCGTACAACAATAGTTATCAAATGATTATTGAGATAACACTTTTTGAAGCGTTGTATGGAAGAAGTGTCGATCCCCTCTTTATTGGGATGATATCTCTGAAGTTCTTGAGATTGACCTGACATGATCAGAGATATGACAGAAAAAATAAAATTGATTCAGAAGAAGATGAAGGCAGCTCAGGACCGACAGGCCAAATATGCCAACATCAGACGAAGACAATTGGTATTTGAGACTGGAGACCGTGTATTCCTGAAGATTTCACCTTTCCGAGGAGTTGTCAGATTTGGCAAGAAAGGGAAATTGTCTCCACGATACGTTGGTCCATATGAGATTCTCGAGAAGATAGGAGATCGTGCCTATCGACTCGCCTTGCCGCCTTCATTATCAGGAATACATGACGTCTTTCATGTATCTATGCTGCGGAAGTATCTCCCTGATGACTCTCATATTATTCAGCCAGAAGAGGCCGAACTTGATGAATCTCTGAGTTATGTTGAAAAGCCGATCCAGATTATCGATCGTAAAGAACAGAGACTTAGAACGAAGATGATTCCTCTCGTGAAAGTTCAATGGACCCGTCATGGCATTGAAGAAGCCACCTGGAAGACTGAATCGGACATGAGACAGGAATTTCCAGCACTATTTTAATGATGTAAGTTTCTATTCAGTTTCTATTGCATGCCTTCTTATTGATATGATTGATTGCATGTGATTTCGAGGACAAAATCATATCTTAGGGGGGAAAAATGCAATGCCCGGAATTTTCAACGTTATCAATCTGAAATGATGTGTTAATTAATTGAGGTGATTATGAGAGGATTAATCAGGACACGGTTTGAATTCAGCATGAAAAGATGTATGTGCGAGGATGAGCTCTCGCGCATATGCTCGAACCAGCCGGGCGCATATGCACGAAGTGTCCAGAGAACCTCGCGCATATGCGCGACATGAATCCGTGCATATGCGCAATGGTACCCGAGAGTTGGGTAAAATGACCAAGGGCCTCGCGCATATGCGCCGAATGAGGGCGCGCATATGCGCGAGGTGCTGTGCTGTCAACGCACCGAGACATACTGTCTCGCGCATATCTGCCGAGGAGGGTCGCGCATATGCGCGAGACGTGTTGCATGTAGGATGCGCCATTTCCCTTGATGCATGTTACGTTTACGTGTATATATATATATACATCCTTCAATTCCTGAACAAGAAAGAAACGAGAGCTTTCAGTGGAGAATTACGTTCAATTCTATTTTTGAGAAATCTGTCTGTCTGATTTTGAATCCGACTTTGGTACTGTGTTCCTATCAACGCAGGCTAAAATTGGACGTAAGTTTTGTTATGTTCTGACATGTTTTGAAATTATGATATTGTTGGAATCGAATACACTTCATATATGATGTTCTTGGCATGTTAGACATCGTAGAATTGAAGTCAGGTTGAGAAACGGATTGATTATGAAATTGTTATGATTTTTCAGAATATATCAACTGATATTAGACAGATTTGAATTATGGATTGATTACCGATGGTATCGGTTATGAGTTATGATTTGTAATTGATGTCTGTTGATATGGTATTGACGGGGATACTGAGATTGTGCCGTTTTGCCGTGATTTAATTAAATCCAGATTAATCAGAAGTGTTGAATTGAGAATAGAATATTGATATTATGATTCTTGATATGTCGTTTCATATTTACAGAGACAGTCTTGAGTTCAAAACAGTTATTGCTTCAGACCGAGACTACAAACGAAATATATAATTCAATGTGGTATGGGGAGATCGACTCAAGTAGGATATACTTGAGTTTCCCTAAATCACATACTTATTGTTAAAATATGCATTGATTTGATTTGATATGCTTGTTCTATTGATTTATAGGAAGCATGTATTAGAAGAGTGATCTTGTGACAGATCTGCCTGATAGTGGTGGGATCACCACGGGCACATTGCACGATGTCACAAGATAGTTAGTGTATCATGTATAAGTCACCGGACGGTTGGCTATCGATGTTGATAGAATTGGAGTTTCTTCTATTACTGGTGATAGATATGGAATGCCAACGTCTGGAAATCGAGATAGCTAAACTAGGATTGAGTCTAGTCTGAGTCGTGGAGTCACGAGTATGATTGACAGTTTTATATGAATTATGTTTCAGATTTTGATTTATATCTGATATATGCTTCATGCTTTAGATTGATTATATGATTGCATGTTCGTTGATTTATACTGAGATTATATTCTCACCGGAATTATCTGGCTGTTGTCGTGTTTGTAAGTGTGCATGACAACAGGTGGTACATGATCAGGGTCGAGGAGATGACGAGAGATCAGGATTAGAGTGGAGACCATGGACTTTTGATGTTTCTGTAAATAGGGTTTGAACACTTGATAGCTAGTTGTTGAACCTTAGTTTGTATTGAATGTATGTTGTACAGGACTTGTATCTTAATTCATACTAATATGTATAATAGTATGATTTCCATTACGTTCCGCATTTTTTTTAAAAAATAGACCCTGTTTAGTATAATCCATTAAATTATCCCAATGACGATTATGAACTTGATTAGCGTCCGGGTCCCCACACTTCGGCCCTGTCTGTATCGAATATCTACAATCGTAGTCGATCTTCTCCTATGCCTCGATACCACCGAACGTCTAGAAACTTGGCATATCTGCCATTGACTCTCCTATCTCTGTAAAAGTATATAAATCAATATAGAGTACAAACATTACAAGTATGTGGTTTTGGGAAACTCAAATCGAATGTGATTCGAGTTATTCTTCCCGGATCAAACATTGAATTATACCTTTCGTTGTTCAGTCTTTGGCAATGTCGAGTTCTCGATGTCGAAGCTTGTCAAGACAAATCTGAAATGACATATTCAAGATGCATTCTATCAATTTCTAACTCCAATCAATACACATACGGATCAATATTCAATCTCGGTACATTTCAACGGCATAAAAACGTAATCTCGCAATACCGGTCATCTCAAACATCAATAATCATAACAATAACTCATACTCATCACAGAAATGTTCCATAATCTCAAAATCTATTTAATCTCATTCATATATGTGCTGGAAAATAATAACAATATCTTACAATGTCTGTTCTTCGATCTGGTTTGCGAATATACGTTGCTTATAATCTCCAGAACAGCTAATCATAATCATATTTGATTTCTCCCAACAGCTCAACTTCAAAACATGTTGAAATGTAAAAATACTTACATCCTTTTGTAGCTGGTAACAAGAGGAGTACGGAACCGAAGTCGGATCGAAATTCGGGTGTTTAGATCTTGTACAAGCTAATTTCTAAGATAGAAGGAACTTTGAAGCTTCATGGAAGCTCTGTCTCGTTTCTGTATCTGCAAGGGTGAAGAAATGAAGACTCAGCACTGATATTTCATGGCAAGGGACACATGGCTTATTTTTCATTTTGCACGTCTCACCGCGGGTGCGCTGCATTCTATACCGCGGGTGCGCTGAGCCTACTGTAACACTTCCAAAAATTCCGAAGATGCGACCGCGGGTGCGCTGCATTCTATACCGCGGGTGCGCTGCCTCTACTATATTACATCCGAAAATTCAGAAGACACGACCTCGGGTGCGGTGGCTCTTGGACCGTAGGTGCGTTGCCCTCTCTGTTCCAACACCGCAGGGGCGGTCACTTTTATGGCGCGGGTGCACTGGTCTTGCAACGTCGCATCTCCCTGTCTGTTCTTGCATTCCCTTATTCATAATACATAGTAAACTCAAAAGCATTAGACTAAAATATTGGGCGTTACAGCAAGGGCAGCCCGAACAGCCCCTATATTTTAAAAAAAAAAATTTGGTTGGCCGGAATCTGGCGACGGCAATGACGACTAGGGTTTCCAAAGTATTTTGGATTATCAAATTGTCATAGGCCTTGAAGTTGTTGGGCCATGAGATGGCTAACATATTTGTGAAATTTAAATGGGCCAAAATGTTTTTGGTGAAAAATGATTTTTTGGGCCCTTAAGTTTAAATTTACAAAAGTTGCAAATATTTTCTCATGAAATAAATAATTGAAGTTTGACTTTAATTATTTATAGTAAATTATGATTTACAAAAAATTCGGTTATAAATAAATTAATTAGAAAGTAGACAAAGGTGTTTGTATACTTTGTTAATTTAGTTTATAATCGCGGCGGTTGGTGATTGGATCAAGATATATAATATTGGATCAATTAATTATTGTGATAATTAATTGATGGTGTATGATATGTGATATTATGCATGAAGGATGATCAAAAGGCCAAGCCCAATTTGCTATGTGTATGCTAGGATATTTTATGTTGAATGATTGTAATAATTATCAATTGATAAAGTGGGCTTGGTTTATGGCCCGTTCCCACCCCCATGAGATATATCCCTATTTGCCATGGATTTTTATTTGTTAATATTAGTATAGTGGATGATCAAGGTTGGAAGATGGTGGCCATGATGATTATGAATATCGAAGACATGTAAATATTGGAAGCTAATGTAATAGTTGCATTTGCATCCCATTCATTTCCCTAGGATTGGACCTAGGCCCTTGTTTAGCTCACACGAGCCATTAGTTTTGGGGCGATTGATCATCCTTGTTTTGTTTACTGTTTATAATATATGCATGATATGTTATAAATAATGAGTATGTGCGTTATTATTATGATAATAACAAAGTTGCATGAATCCGGCAAACATACGATCAAACATGGCAAGCTTTTAAATAAAATTAATGATGAGACCTTTGAAAATTAAAAAACCATCATTTTGAAAAAGATTCAAAATTAATATCAAGCCCGAAAAGGGGAATTATAAATTTGTTTATAATTTCCATGTCTTCCATCGACAATGGGTGCATGATGAACGCTACCCGTGCTCGGGGCTCGGCTCATATTATTGAGGGGGCCTTGGGTGCCGGAAAGCTGTGACATCCATTAACATGGTGATGTGAACTACGTGGAACTCCCATGATTTCGGCTCATATTATTGAGGGAACTCATGGCGACCGTCCATTAAGGTTCAACATCGATGGATAATGCTTGACACGTAAAGATAAACGATGATAAACATAAAAATTGTACATTAATTAAATGTTTTATAATATAAATATATTGTTTTTGTTTTATTAAATGTTTAATATTATATGTTTTATAATAAATTGTATAAAATATAAGTTGTTGTGTAATTACAAGTTTTACTATTTTTTACAGGTTCGATAAAACAAGAATAAACTTGGCGTTGCAAATGGGAATAAAATGATTCTTGGACCTGTAGAAAGTTGATGTTAATATCTACATTATTGGTGGCAAGCATGAGATAAAAATCCTCTCACAATTGGGATCAAATCAAGCAACAAATAAAGTTACCAAAGGAGTAGCAGTTTTACCATGCTCTAGTATTTTGACCATATCTCTCAAATTATTTGGTCAAATGGTCTGAAAAAAATACCACAACTAGACAACTCAATTATCCACATGTTTCTTTTTATGTGAAGAAACAAATTCGGAGAAGAAGATTTTTAAAATTGATGTGAAATATATTATAATATCTTGGAACACCAATGAACACTTATGTGTAAAAAAATAATATTTTATTTGTGGTTGTCTCCCCAAATTTTGCTATAAATAGGGGTGCATTTTAATGTATTGAGATATCCCTCATTCTGTGAACAAACCTTTGAGTTTATAATATTTTTCTCTATATTTTTCCTTTATTTTTTCATTTAAATATAATTAGCTTGTTAATTTCATATTCAAAGTTTTACACTTTGAATAATGAATAGCTAACTTCCTAAAGTTGAGATTAAAAGGTGAAACTCTTGGCATGATAATAAGGTTACTAAAAGGTAAGAATCAATGTTTTATATTATTTAATCATTATTTATTGTTTATGTTATATTTATTTTTTTAAGCATTTTTATACCCTACTTGTAAGTGGGAGTTTTGATTTATTGTTGCTATATGTTACACTAAATTATTGGAACCATTTAAATGTTATTTTGTTATTACCAACCATTTAAAGTGGATGCCTTGATTTATTATATATGAATATATTATAATATTAAATTACTTGGAACCATTTAAATGTTTGTTTGGTTTTACCAACCATTTAAAGTGGGAACCTTGATTTACTATATATAAATTGATCATAATATTAATTTCTTGGTACCATATATATATATATATATATATATATATATATATATATATATATATATAGCATAATAAATACTTGACAACATTTATAAGTTTTGGTATATATTATATATTTATAAGATAATAATATATAACATAATATAAATATGATTATTTAATATATTGGAACCATTTTATTAAGTGAATTTCAACAATGTTATTTAATGTTAACTTTATTAAAATACCAAGAGTGGATCCTTTAATCTCAACTACTTCAATTAAAATTTGAACAACTAAAATTAACAATTAAAGATTCAAACAACTAAAAGAAAAAATAAATAAAAAGACATTGTAGGAGACTTGTAATTACCTTAGCTTCCTCGTGGATACGATATTCGAATTCATCGAATTATACTACTTGTGGAGAACCTGCTCTTGGGAGTGCAACAACATGCTCTTGGGAATCCGACTAAAAAAGACCACGTTTGCCAATTTATAAGAAAATTGGATGGGAAGCATATCCTTGACTCATAGAAGGCGTTAAAGCCGTTTCTGGACGTAAAACCAGAGAAAAATTGTGAGCCACAATCACACTACTGTTTATATGCATGTGTGTCATTATTGTTTTTACTATTTATTCTGTTTACCGCTGTGGCCCATAATTTTGTCATGATAACATATTACCCCTATAAAATCTCTCATCTTTCTCTCTATTTTCGTAGACCAAAAAAGAAAGTAAAAACATGGCTGGATCCTCTGCACAAATATTGAAAGCTATTTGTGTATTTTGTGGGTCGAGTCCTGGAAAAAATGAAGTGTTTGTAGAAGCAGCGAATAATCTTGGAAAGATATTGGCTGAGAGAAAAATTCACTTGGTATATGGGGGAAGTAATATTGGGTTAATGGGATCTGTTTCAACATCTGCTCATCTTGGAAGTATGCAGGTTTTGGGTATTATTCCTAAAGCTTTAGCTGAAGGAAATATTACAGGTGTTACGATTGTGGAGGAATTAAAAGTTTTTTCTATGTATGAAAGAATCACTCAAATGATTGAAAATTCTGATGCTTTTATCGCACTACCAGGTGGTTTTGGTACATTAGAAGAAATTTTTCACACTGTTTCTTAGGCACAACTTAATATCCATAATAAACCTGTGGGCTTGTTGAATATCAATAATTATTATGACAGTTTGTTGACATTTCTTGATAAAGATGTGGAACAGAATTTCATTTCAGAAAATTCACGACGGATGCTCATCTGTGCTTCGACTGCCGACCAATGAATTGATGATTTGGAAGCTTTTGTTCATAAGCCTGATCCGATTATAACAAAGATCAATTGGTCGCAATCAAGCAGTAAGAAAAGGAAGTTGGATCATTGATTCAAAAGTCGTGGATTGGTTTGCGTTTGTTTCAGTTTGTTATCTTCAATAAAATTCTAGGTGATATCTATTTCATTATGTACTCTTTATTACATTAAGGACAATGTCATATTCTGATTGGGTGGAGAACAAACTTTTAAAAAAAATTAAAAAAAAATTAAAAAAATATATATTATTTTAAAATAAAATCATGCTTATTGTTTGTATCTTAGTAATTTTTGCAAAAATGTTATACATTACATGTTTGAAAGATTTAAATTAGAACATGCATTAATCTATTTATGAATGTTGAAATTTTTATTTGAAAAAAAAAAGACAATTTTAATATTCTGATCAATATAAAAATATGATTTATGAAATCTTTTTGAGTGATTAACCAATGTGATAAAATCAGGTATTAAATTATATGGCCCAAGATATACCTTATAAGAGTGCCTAAAATTTTAAACTCACACATATTTTGTGAGTGAGTGGAGAGGACTGAGAAAACAACTTTCGAGCCTTTATTGATCATGAAAGAGACTATATATTGTTTAGATCTTGAGTTTTTATTTTGAAAAAAAAAATGATATTTCCTGAAAAAAAAGAAGAGAAAAATAAAAAAAGAAAAATATCGAAGATCTATGTAATTTTTAAGTTATATGCTATGACCCATATATCTCTCATAAAAAAAAGAAAAAAAGAGAGAGAGAAATTTATTGTACAAATAAAATAAATATGTGGTCAAGAAGCATAAACTTAGTCTGATTCCATGATATAATGAATATATATATATATATACATATATATATATATATATATATATATCAGGAAAAAATATATAATAAGAACAACTAGATTTTTAATCAATGGATTTTCTATCTTTTGATTAGTTTGGCTCGTTTGTCTGTCTGCATTCTGTAAACCATTTTTCTGAGCATTTATCTGTATTCCAACTCCATGAGAGAAATTTTTGCCATAAATTGAAACATTTATTAACCTGTGAGGATACGGAGTTGAGACTCTTATTGGGAATTTCTGAAGGCCGTATATATTTAACTACCTGAAATAAGCTTTGAATTGATCATCTCAAATTATTTCATAAATTATAATTATGATGATATTGATATAACTTTGACAGGTTTCAAATTTAATTTAAACACTTAGATAGTTTTGATTACATTTCTATTTAAATTAATCAATATGTTTTGTATTGCTATATATTAACGCTTAAATTGCTAGGGACTAGCAATAAGCTGGTTCAGAGGTGTGATAAACATAAAAATTGTACATCAATTAAATGTTTTATAATATAAATATATAGTTTTTGTTTTATTAAATGTTTAAATATTATATGTTTTATAATAAATTGTATAAAATATAAGTTGTTGTGTAATTACAAGTTTTTACTATTTTTTACAGGTTAGATAAAACAAGAATAAACTTGACGTTGCAAATGAGATTAAGATGATTTTTGGACCTGTAGAAAGTTGATGTTAATATCTACAATATTGGTCGCAAGCATGAGATAAAAATCCTCTCACAATTGGGATCAAATTAAGCAACAAATAAAGTTACCAAATGAGTGGCAGTTTTACGATGCTCTAGTATTTTGACCATATCTCTCAAATTACTTGGTCAAATGTTCTGAAAAAAATACCACAACTAGACATCTCATTTATCCACATATTTCTTTTTATGTGAAGAAGCAAATTCGGAGAAGAAGATTTTCAAAAGTGATGTGTAATATAATATAATATCTTGGAACACGAATGAAGACTTATGTGTAAAAAAATAATATTTTATTTGTGGTTGTCTCCCCAAATTTGACTATAAATAGGGGTGCATTGTAATGTATTGAGATATCCCTCATTCTATGAACAAATGTTTGAGTTCATAATACTTCTCTCTATATTTTTTTTATTTCTTCATTTAAATATAATTAGCATGTTAATTTCATATTCAAAGTTTTACATTTTGAATAATGAATAGCTAACTTCCTAAAGTTGAGATGAAAAGGTGAAACTCTTGGCATGATAATAAGGTTACTAAAATGTAAGAATCTATGTTTTATATTATTTAATCATTATTTATTGTTTATGTTATTTCCTTAAGTATTTTTATACCCTACTTATAAGTGGGAGTTTTGATTTATTGTTGCTATATGTTACACTAAATTCTTGGAACCATTTAAATGTTAGTTTGGTATTACCAACCATTTAAACTGGATGCCTTGATTTATTATATATGAATATATTATAATATTAAATTACTTGGAACCATTTAAATGTTTGTTTGGTTTTACCAATCATTTAAAGTGGGAACTTGATTTACTATATATAAATATATCATAATATTAATTTCTTAGTACATTTAAATGTTAGTTTAGTTTTACCAACTATTTAAAGTGGAAACCTTGATTTAGCGTTTACAAATATATATATAGCACAATAAATACTTGACAACATTTATAAGTTTTGGTATATATTATATATTTATAAGATAATAATATATAACATAATATAAATATGATTTTTTAATATATTGGAACCATTTTATTAAGTTGATTTCAATAATGTTCGTTAATGTTAACTTTATTCAAATACCAAGAGTGGATCTTTTAATATCAACTACTTAAATTAAAATTTGAACAACTAAAAATTACCAATTAAAGATTCAAACAACTAAAAGAAAAAAAAAATAAAAAGACATTGTAGTGGACTTGTAATTACCTTAGATTCCTCGTGGATACGATATTCGAACTCATCGAATTATACTACTTGTGGACAACCTGCTCTTGGGAGCAACAATCAAAGTCGCAACAAACGACGTCATATTATTGGGTCCTAATCAAAGGTGAGACAAAAGTTTACGTAGAAGGTTGCATGGAGATGCAATTAGAAACTACCTTTTAGGAATTGTGATTGGCTGATATTATTCGGGATCATATTCGCTAATTGAACCTGCGTAACTACTGAGGAAAGGAGTTTCCCGTTTTCACTAGAGGGTAGTGAAAGATGTCAAAACAGTGGGAGTAAACATTTATAAAGTAAAAGTCAATACTTTATATCCTACTAAATATTTTAAAATAGTCATTAAAATTTATCTCTTTACTTTTCAATACTTTTTGACAATGTCCTCGATTCGCAATCCGCTATCTGTAATACTCGAAAAACACGTATTAAACATGCCTAATTACCTCAATTGGCTAAGAAATATGAAAATCGTCTTGAATTCGGAAAGGATAGCGTATACACTTACTGAGTCGCCCCCTATTGAGGCTCCGACTGACCTCACTCTTGAGGAATTGCACACTTACAAGGAATGGTGTGACCATGACTTGAAAGCCAAATTTTATATGCAGGCTTCTATGAATGATGAGAAGTCGGTTCTTTATGTGGATTCTTCATCTGGTACGAAGATTGGTCCACATGGGAAGGGAAAGAAGCGTCTTTTCCAACGTCTCAAGAAGAACGTGCCCTTGAAGAGGCAATCTCCGAGTCCCGCTGTGGCAGCCAGTACCAGTAACGACTGACAAAACTGTTGACATATGTCATCACTTCAAGAAGCCTAGACATTGGAGGCATAATTGCAGGGAATATCTTGCCCAGAAGAGTTCTGGAAACGGTATGTTCTATATTGAAGTAAACATTTCAATTAATTCTACTTCTTGGGCATTGGATACCCGTGGTGACTCACATCTCTGTAATGAGTTACAGATGATGGGAAGAAGTAGAAGGCTTAGGGAAGGTGAGACCTTCTTGAGGATGTGCAATAGAGCAAGGGTTGCTGCCAAGGCCAAAGGAGATGTTTACTTGCTGTGGAACAATGATTTTAAGTTAAGTTTAAGAGATGTTTTGTTTGTACCAGGTTTGATGAAAAACATTGTTTCCATTTCTATGCTAGATAAAAATAGATATTCTTGTTTATTTAGCAAAGGTGTTTGCAACATTTACAAGAATGAATGTTTCATTGGTACTGGAGAACTTGATAACGATATCTATAACTTAAAATTGAAAGATATTCCACTAAACACTGTCCAAGCTATAACAACAACAAACAAGCGAAAATAAGATACTCTAAATTCGGCACAATTGTGGCATGCTCGATTAGGACATATTTCCCTAAGAAGGATGAACAAGTTAGTGGGAGTGGGCATGTTTGATATGTCTGATATTAATGCTCTCACGACTTGTGAATCCTGTCTGAGAGGAAAGATGACCAAAATTCCCTATAAGGGCCATGTGGAGCGAGCTAAAGGGGTATTGGATTTGATCCATACCGATGTGTGTGATCCACTTAGCATCACCACTAAGCATGGACATGCCTACTTCATCACCTTTACCAATGACTTTTCGAGGTATGGGTATGTGTATTTGATGAAATACAAGTATGAAGCCTTTGAAAGGTTCAAAGAATTCAGAAGTGAAGTAGAGAAACAGTTGGGACTCAGCATCAAGACACTTTGATCGGATCGAGGTGGTGAGTACTTGAGTGCCGAGTTCCAAGAGTATCTTAAGGAGAATTGGATTCTCTCGCAGCTCCGCTCGTTACACCACAATTGAATGGTGTTTCGATGCGTCGTAACCGGACTTTGATGGACATGGTTCGGTCATTGATGGGGTTCACGGAGTTGCCGCCATCCTTTTGGGGATATGCGCTTGAGACAACCGCACTGTTGTTGAAGAATGTCCATTCAAAGGCAGTTGACAAGACACCATATGATATATGGATGGGTAAGCCACCCAAATTTTCTTATCTTAGAATATGGGGGTGCCCTGCTTATGTGAAACAAGTAGTGGGAGATAAATTGGATAGTTCATCCATTTTATGTTACTTTATCGGATATCCAAAGAATTCGGTTGGATACTACTTCTACCATCCCCAAGAAATAAAAGTGTTTGTTTCTAGGAATGCAACCTTTTTGGAAAAAGAATTTCTATTGGATAGAAAAGGGGAGATGATAGAACTCGAAGAGGTTCGAGAGACACCCACAATTATAGAACCCACACCCGAAGAGCCAACAGAGGAGATACAAGCTCCTAGAAGTTCCGAGAGAGTCTCGAGACCACCTTTGAGGTATGTTCTGCTTCTTGAAGAGGACCATGATGAGGCTAACCACGGATGTGATCCAAGGACCTTCAAGGAAGCGTTATCTGATGCCGATTCATCCAAGTGGCTTGAAGCGATGGAATCTGAGATGAATTCCATGCATTCAAACCAAGTGTGGAATCTCGTGGATCCACCTGAGGGAATTGTTCCCATAGGGTGTAAATGGATTTACAAGAGGAAACTTGGGGCGGATGGGAAGCTATGGACCTTCAAGGCGCGATTGGTGGCAAAAGGATATACTCAAAGACAAGGAGTTGACTTTGTGGAAACTTTTTCTCCAGTTGCAATGTTCAAGTCCATAAGGATATTACTAGCCATAGCTGCATGGTATGACTATGAGATATGGTAGATGGATGTCAAGACAGCCTTTCTTAATGGGGATATTAAGGAAGAGATTTACATGTCTCAACCCGAAGGGTTTACATCTGTCGGAAGTGAGCATATGGTATGCAAACTTCAGATATCTATTTATGGTCTAAAGAAGGCATCTAGGAGTTGGAACCTTAGATTCGTTAGTACAATCAAAGAGTTTGGTTTTACTAAGAATCCTGAGGAACCCTGTGTGTATGAGAAGGTCAGTGGGAGTGTTGTGACTTTCCTGGTGCTATATGTTGATGACATTCTAATCATTGGGAATGATGTAGGAATATTGCAATCAACTAAGATATGGTTAGCGAGTAAGTTCACGATGCAGGACTTGGGTGAAGCATCTTTTGTATTGGGAATACAGATCTATAGAGATAGATCAAAAAGATTGCTTGGTCTCACCCAGTCCAAAAACATTGATATCATCGTGAAGCGGTTCTCGATGGATGAGTCCAAGAGAGGACATCTACCAATGTATCATGGCGTGTCCCTATCCAAGTCTATGTCTCCCAAGACTGATGCAGAGATAGCGGCGATGACAAGCATTACTTATGCATCTGCGATTGGTAGCATCATATATGGGATGATATCTACACGTCCTGACGTGGCTTTTGCACTAAGTGTAGTGAGTAGATATCAATATAACCCTGGTCTTCCACATTGGAAAGCTGTGAAAGACATCCTCAAGTATTTGAGAAGGACCAATAAGTTTTTCTTGGTCTATGGGGTGGAGAACTGAAATTGGAAGGCTATACCGACTCTAATTTCCAAAGAGATATCGATGACTTGAAGTCAAACTCTGGATTCTTATTCATGCTCCATGGTTATGCTGTCTCTTGGAAGAGTTCCAATCAAGACAGTACTACGGATTTCCACCATTCAGGTCGAATACATTGCTGCATCAGATGCAGCAAAGTAGGCTGTTTGGATAAGGAATTTCGTCCAAAAGTTGGACGTAATTCCTAATGGAGTTGCTCCTGTCCCGATGTTGTGTGACAACACGGGAGCTATAGCTCAAATAAAGGAGCCAAGATCTCATCAGAAGTCCAAACATGTATTGAGAAAGTACCACATCCTCCGAGAAATTGTGGAAAGAGGAGAATTGTGGAAAGAGGAGATGTCGGCTCCGCAGATAATGTTGCTGATCTACTAACTAAGCCTTTACCTAGACCATTATTCGAGAAGTTGCGTATCGATGGTTTTGAAGGATATGGGTAGTTGGCATTAGTGCAAGTGGGAGATTGTTAGAGTAGGTGCACGTCGAGCCAAGTGTTGGCCGACTGTTCACAATGAAACTCTATGTATAAACAATCTTTATTTTAATAATATTTGAAATTAATATTTTGGCACATCTTTATCTGTATACCCATGCTAGTTGCATAGATAAAGCCCTTGAATATACAAATAGTAGAAAGAATATGAGATGCTCATATGATGAGTATCATGAAACTCATATTTGGAATACTGTATATTCTAAACAGTTCCTAGTCGATTCAGCCGCCGGGCAATCTGCATCTTTGTGCCCTTCTTCCTTGCATATGAAGCACATAGTAGTACCCCACACGCACGATACATAGTGTAGTCGATTGCACTTCTTGCATGGTTGTCCCTCTGCAGGTTTTGGTGTTGCAGGTTGCGGCGGCTTTTGCTGTCCCTGCTTCTTGACTTGACCTTGGGGATTTTGAGGCCCTTGAGGTCTAGGAGGACCCATATATGGCTTCTTGTTAGGCTAATTATTATTTTGGTGTTGCTGTCTCTTGCGCTGCATCTCAAACTCAATGTCTTTTAAGGATTGCTCAGATTGAAATGCATAAGTCATAGCAGTAGCATAATCCACAGGACGCATCATCATAAAATTATTACGTATGGTAGGTCGTAGACCACCCATGAAGTGTCGAAGCTTCTCTGCGGCATCTCTCGCAGTAAGGGGTACAAAGTGACAACCACTATCAAATTTCTTCACAAATTTGGCAACAGAAGCGTCTCCTTGACAGAGAGTTATAAATTCCCTCTTCAATCGCCCTCTAACATCATCAATAAAGTATTTCTCGTAGAATATCTCCTTGAATAGAGCCCAAGTAAGTGTAGCAATTTCAAAACCATGCTCGGCTCCTTCCCACCGTAAATAAGCATCATCCCTAAACAGGTAAGTGGAACACCTCACATGGTCAGCATCCCCCATATTCAGATAAGAAAAGTGTAGCTCGAGTGCACGAATCTAAGCCTCAGCAGCAAAGGGATCGGTGTTGCCAGAAAATTACTTCGGCCCTATCCTCCGGAACTGAATATACACGTCACGCTGTGGCCTAGGTGCTTGTGGTAACTGCTGCTGCAACTGGTGCTCGAATAAACGAGCCATCCCCTCTAAGGCACGAGTAGCACCATCCCCATTAGGAGGCGGGGTTGCATTAACGTTCTGATCCTCAGTGGTCTCTGTTTGTCTATCAAGAGGTGCGCGTCTAGGAGGCATTATGTCTTAATGTTTTCCAAATTCTAATGTAACCAACATGCATTTAAATCTATGTTTGATAATCATGTGACATATCCTAATTCATTTAGCAATTTAAGCATACAAAGCATATATACTCAAAAAGCTAGTAAACAAGTAATGTAAACATATTATTCATGTCATCATGTAGGTAACATCATATTAAATCATATAAAGAATGTAAAACTTACACATTGAGGTTTGACGACTGATCTTCCCGACGCTGATGGTGGCACAACCCTTTAAAAAACCATTGCTCTAATACCAACTGAAATGTCTGCTACTCGTTTTGTTTAAAAAGTACTAGAATTTTTTTTCGAACTCTCATAATTCGGCCGACCCTTAAACAAATTATATAAAATAGATTGACACCATTTTAAAAATAAAACCACAAACTAGTATTGAAATCAAAGGAAATTGTTGAATCGTCAAACATTTTACCAAACCTAATAAACAATAAATTTGAAAAGTATCATCCTCTCAAAAACCACTCAAAAGTATAAATAAATATTCTTGAAAATCTTTAACGTAAATCATAAACTTAAATCGTAAGTGCGGAAAAGTAGAAGCGCTGGTCCTCGGGTTATGTGCACCTCCAGTCCAGTCAAATCTACATCCGAGCCTCCCTCGAAATTATTATCATACTCACCTGCATCAATCACAACTAGTGAGTTTAGAGACTCAGCACATCATATTCTTGATAACAACATAATATGTATACAGATCACATACAACTGTGAAAAATACTTGTACATAAAATAACATTTTCATAATAATAGTGCATAAAATTTAAACATAAACATTTCCATAAACATATTTATATCAACATATTCATATTCATATTCGTTTTTGTTGAATTCAGATCGTGATTGTGACTCGTATTCGTATTCGTATTGGGCGATGGATCCATCTATAAAAACCACAGTACTGGGCAGCGGGGAGCACAGCAACACTCTCACCGGTCAACTGGGCCTTGGCCAACGTATTAACATTTTAGCATATTTGTATCCGTATCCAAGGAAACACGATCATCGGGCTCCCAGTAACTCTCACGATATCTCCAGCATATCATCATATTACTCACAATCCTTTCGCGTCCTTTAACATTTCGCATTTCCATCAGTTAATAAAAACATGCATATAATATCGTTTTTAATTAAACCAAGCAGGCAACATATCTTTTAAATATCCATAATTAAACCATAAAAATCCGTGAACATTTAAAATTCATAATCATTTCAAATAATCATATTAGCATATAAAATAGCATTCAGGACAATGCCATGACATTTACTAATTTTTTGGTGTAAAATAACCGTTTTACCCCTTGGACGTAAAATTTCACGTTTTTGAATTTATTTTTAATTTAATTGAGTCTAACATGTCCCAAATAATTATTTAAGCCTAAAATTAAAATTACCATAAAATTAATGCATTTTAATCCCAAAAAATTTGTAACTTTAACATAAAATTCCTAAATTTAAAACTTAGACTTTTTATATCATTTTATCCCTCGTGAACCATGACTCGAGCCCCGTAAGCCGCATTTCGATTTATTTTAACAAAGAAGAAATCCTAACCACTCGGCCCTAGCCCCTATGAACCAACCTCACATTTTTCTTGAGTCAACCTCGAGCCGCACTGAGCCATATTCGAACCATACCTCCCCTGGACCCTCATGACCCCTCTGGACCACTAGGACCCCTAAGACTCGAACTACCACTCGAAACCGCAGCCATGCAACCCACAAAGCTCTCGGCCGATACTCCTAGTGAAAGGGATCGATTTTAGGGTGTTCAAATGCGCAACAGAAGTTTTAAAATTATCGAAAATCATATTTTCAAGGGCAAGAAATTCAAACACCTCATATACTAGTGTGTAGCATATACAAAAACACAACTATTATATTCATAGGGTGTTGAGAAATCGTTACCTATCAATCTCAAAGATTGATGTAATGGCTCCAACCAAGTTGTAAACAACTTGTCTCTTCAAAGGCAAGACAAATCTACAAGCTCTCCTTGTCCTTGAGTCCTTCCTTCAAAATCAAGCCCACCACAAACTAGGTAGATCCCCTCATATTTTGCACTAGAAAAATATGAGGATTTTTCTTTGAGAAATATTTTCTTTCTTCAACAATTGAAGAACAAAAATGGAGAGAAAATGAGGGAGAAGAACATCAAAAATTTCGGCCATTGCAAGGTGTAATGGGAGGAGGATGAGTTGTCTTGGTTGTAGGAAAAGTAAAAGTCACTTTTTGCATGCCAAGCCTTGATAATTTTCAAAATAGTCTCCCAACTTTTCACCTCTCATGCATGCATTTTTATTTGGTTTTTAACAATTAAAAACCCATGGACTTAATATAATTATCTCAAACAAATTTGGGACTAATTAAAAATTACTTGAATTCACTCAAGCCACTAGTTGAATAATTATTTTACTATTGGGCTCTACAAGACCCAATATGATTTAATTAATTCAACACTTGAATTAATTTAATTATTTGGACTCTATTAGGCCCACTAGTGTTTAATTAATCCAACACTTGAATTAATTTAATTTAGTCCATAATAATGTTTATAAAAATCACAATTTTCAAATACATTATTTATTTGGCCAATTTTTAATTTAAGAACACTTCCACAAATTAGAAGTTACATTTACCTCATAGAAGTCATACTTCTATTTTTCCTTACGCTTATAAACTCCTTTATAAGTCGTTCAACACATTGAACTATTTTACTTCTCAACGGGATCTAGAAAGCTAGCACTTGTGTGGCCCTCAATGGTTCATTGATACAACTAGCCGTGGGTTCACATCTCCACGTGATTTGGACTAAACATGTCCTTATATGAGCATACCCCAATTGACCCATTCTTACTTATCAACTCCTTGATAACAAGAACGTCAAAACTCAAGTCTGATATTACCCAACCAATCATGTTAAACGCCTAGTAGCATCGCTTACATGATTCCCTATGTATCAAATGACAGTGCCTGCAAGAAGCCAAGAACCATTCAATTATGGTTAGCGTACAGTACGGTTCCTTCAACCCATATATCCCGACCGATTCGACAACCATTGGTATATCGAGAGTTGTCAATGAATCGATACTATGTGTCATGTCGTAGTTGCATCGATGGTGTAATCTATGAAACCCCTTTCATAATTACCACCATACTTTGATCAAAGATTTCATACTACATACACATAGGATATCCATACCCGAAGGTAAGTGGTGAATCCCCGACTACAATGCATCGACTCCTACATATTTCGACAAAACACCCAACCTTGCCACCTGATGACCCCTTGAGAGTCGGTAAACAAGTCAAAGTGCAATGCTAGCACATAGAGTCTCAATGTTGTCCCGGGTCATAAGGACTAATGGTGTACACCCATAAACTAGGACGTTTCCGCTCGATAAGTGAGAACCACTAGAAAAGTCCTTTATGGAGGGTAGTTCAGTGCACTCTACAAGGAGCACCTATCTGCATGTTCAGACATCACAATGTCCCCTACCAATGAAACATGGTACTCACATCGCAGATACTAGTCTCGAACTCGAGCGGCATATATCCTTCTTAGCGGCGGCTGAATCGACTAGGAACTGTTTAGAATCTACATTATTCCAAATATGAGTTTCATGATACTCATCATATTAGCATCTCATATTCTTTCTACTATTTGTATATTCAAGGGTTTTATCTATGCAACTAGCATGGAAATACAGATAAAGATGTGCCAAAAAAATAATTTCAAATATTTTTAAAATAAAGATCGTTTATACATAGAGTTTCATTGTGAACAATCGGCCAACACTTGGCTCGACGGGCACTTACTCTAACAATCTCCCACTTGCACTAGAGCCAACTATCCATATGCTTCAAACCCATTGATTCGCGATGCATCTTGAATAATGGTCCTGGTAAAGGCTTAGTTAGTGGATCAGCAACATTATCTGTGGAGCCGACTTTGTCAATCGACACTTCTCCTCTTTCCACAATCTCTCAGAGAATGTGGTACTTTCTCAATACGTGTTTGGATTTCTGTTGAGACCTTGCCTCCTTCTCTTGAGCTACAGCTCTCGTGTTGTCACACAACAACTGGATGGGAGCAACTCTATTAGGAATGATGCCCAACTCTTGGACGAAATTCTTTATCCAAACAGCCTCCTTTGCTGCATATGATGCAGCAATGTATTCGGCCTCTGTGCTGGAATCCGCAGTACTGTCTCGCTTGGAACTCTTCGAAGAGACAGCAGCACCATTGAGCATGAATACAAACCCAGAGTGTAGTATCCCGATGCCTAATTTGAGTTAATTATTGGATTAATTATATTTCGGTGGGATCGGAAGGACCGAACAGAGTTCGGATCGTCCGAAGCGGGTTCGGATCGTCCGAAGAGGGTTCGAATCGTCCGAAGACAGGTGGCTGGACACGTGGAAGACATGCAGAGTTCGGATCGTCCGATCAGGGTTCGGATCGTCCGAAGACAGGTGTCTGGACACGTGGAAGACATGCAGGGTTCGGATCGTCCGATAAGGGTTTGGAAGGTCCGAAGTGTACAGTGGATCGGATCGTCCGAAGTGGATCGGATCGTCCGATCGTTGTCTATAAATAGAGGCGCGAGGCTTCATTTGTTACTCGCCAATTCCGAGTGTTCCAGAGCGTTTTAGTCGTTTCTGATGGGTTTCTAGTCTTTTCCCGAGGTTTAGGCACTAGCGGGGAGCTACTGGTTTTGTAGCAGAGCTGTGCTCTAGTTGGGAGCTAGCGGCATCAGTGGGCTGACTACGGACGCAGACTTGATTCTAGGACTGATTGCTAGGATCTACTGGTTTGAGGTACGAAAGTACTATCCGAGATAGCAGGATTGAGTATGCTTTACTATGTGTTGCATGTTTATATGTTGCATTATTATCTGTCATATGATGCATGGTTTATTATGCGGCATTTGCATAATCATGTTGAGCCTGACTATTTTTTGAGATAGCCTGTTGAGAGGGTGCTCAGCCCTCGTTTGTTGTGGATGGTTGGACCCCGTTGGCCGACGGTGGTCAGGTCACCGGTATATCCACAGGTTTATTTTGGTATGGGAGCCACCTCCTGGTGCGACGGCGCAGAGTGCTACATACTTGACGTCATTTACCTGAGCAGTATTTCGAGATACCCAGATCCTGGTATCCAGTACATTTTGCATACATGCATGTCATAGTCTTGTATACTCATGCTTCCGGTACTGAGCGTTTTATGCTCACGTCCTCGGTTTATCTCTGTTTTGGACACCCTATTCGATGGGGCAGGTCTCAGGTTGGACGGTCCAGGAGGGAGTGGACAGGGAGCTGGCAGAGGTTGACCTGTAGTTGTTGGTATTTGTTCTTGGTTTTTAGTTCGATCTGGTTGTTTAAGTATTTTGTACTTACAGATTCGATTGGGTTGTATTACTGTTTTTCCGCTGTTTACCTGATTCAGTTTTAAATGTTAATTTTGCATGCTTAAGTTCTGATTAGTAGGTGATTCTGGAACGGGTCACTACATTTATGGTATCAGAGCAAGCATTAAGATTTTGGGATTTAGAACTGTTCTTTTGGGTTTAATCTCTGGTAACTTTTGTAGCTAAGAGATGTCTGGTTTTGACGACGATGCTAGTAGTCATGGCAGCGTTGGACGCTGGGGAGACCGCGACGATCGGGAGCGTCGTCGAGAGCATCGAGAACGTCGTCAACACCGTCGTGATGAGCCTCGGAGTTTTAGTATGCATCGGTTCTTGCAGATGGGGCCGAAACCTCTTTCAGGCGGTGAGACCCCGGATGTTGCGGAGAACTGGCTTGAGAGGATGGAGAGCTGCTTCAAGACTTTTCAGTGCTCGGCGGAGCAGCAGATTGATACCCTTGATTTCTTGCTGGAGGGTGGTGCGCGCAAGTGGTGGAGGTCTACCTCTGCACCGATAGTTCAGCGACAGGGTCGAGTTCTTTGGGCCGATTTCCGAGCCGCTTTCATGCTGCTTTACTTTCCGCCAGCTCTTCTGCAGACCAAGGCGATTGAGTTGATCAATCTGAAGCAGGGAAGTTTGTCTGTTGATGAGTATCAGCAGAAGTTCTTTGAGTTGCTTCCATATGTTCCGCATGTCAGTGACAATGCTATGGCCAAGTATAACCATTTTCTTCAGGGCCTCAATCAGGAGATTTATGATCGGGTTGTTGTCTGCGATGATCCGACATCGTATGAGGGCCTTGTAAATCGTTGTCGCCAGGCTGAGGGCAGTTTGTTGAGAGGTCGAGCCATGCAGTCTGCTCGTCCTACTAGTTCTTTGGGTCCCCGCGCCCAAGCATTTAAGAAGGCTGGATCTACTTCTTCTTCCTCTGGATCTGGAGGAGTTCACCATTTTGGGAAGAAGAGGGGCCCGTGTCAGCACTGCGGAAAGGATCATCCGACGGAGCGTTGTCACAAGGTTGCGGGTGCTTGTTACAAGTGCGGTGAGATGGGCCACATGAAGAGAGATTGTCCACAGACGGGCGGAGGATCAAGATCTGGTTCTCAGGCTTCAGTTCATCAGAGGCCACAGCAGGGACAGTCTACTCAGGGTTCTAACCTCCGACCGCGTACTCAAGGGCAGGTCTTTGCTCTTAACCAGGATCAGGCTGCTGAGGAGAACGAGAGAGTTATCGCAGGTTTATTTTTATTATGTGGATTACCTACTTACGTTCTCATTGACACTGGTGCATCTCATTCATTCATATCTGCGAGATTTGCTAAGCGTCATGCATTACCTTTCACTTCTTTGGACGTTGTGGTATCTGTTTCCACACCGATGGGTCATTCGGTGCTAGCTAAACGTCTAGTTTTGGGTTGTCCTCTAGAGTTTGAGGGTAATGTTTTAACTGCTAATTTGATGATTCTTGTGATGGAGGATTTTGATTGCATTCTGGGAATAGATGTGCTGACTGTGTTTAGAGCTACTGTGGACTGTTATCAGAAGTTTGTGCAGTTTCGTCCAGTTGAGGGCGACAGTTGGTTTTTCTATGGAGAGGGAGCGCGACCCCCGATGCCTGTGGTTTCTGCTCTGAAAGCCTGTCGTGCTTTAGAGTCGGGCGGGGAAGGCTACCTTATCTATGCTATTGATTCGTCCGCAGATAGTGTCGGTATCAGTGACATTCCAGTAGTTTGCGATTTTCTGGATGTTTTTCCCGAGGAGATTCCTGGTTTTCCTCCCGTTCGGGATGTGGATTTCGGCATTGATTTAGTGCCAGGCACGGCACCAATCTCTAGAGCTCCTTATCGTTTAGCTCCATCGGAGATGCAAGAATTGAAACAGCAGTTGCAGGATCTTCTTGACAAGGGGTATATTCGACCCAGTGTGTCCCCGTGGGGAGCACCAGTTCTTTTTGTCAAAAAGAAGGATGGTTCTATGCGGCTCTGCATAGATTATCGGCAGTTAAATCGTGCGACGATAAAGAATAAGTATCCGTTGCCATGGATTGATGATTTATTTGATCAACTGCAAGGTACCTCTGTGTATTCCAAGATTGATTTAAGGTCTGGTTATCATCAGCTTCGGGTTCATCAGGGAGATATATCGAAGACTGCATTCAGGACCCGGTATGGGCATTATGAGTTTCTGGTTATGCCTTTTGGGGTGACGAATGCACCAGCAGTTTTTATGGATCTGATGAATCGGGTTTTTCGGGAATTCTTGGATAAGTTTGTTGTGGTGTTTATAGATGATATCTTAATCTATTCGCATGATCAGCAAGAACACGCACAACACTTAAGGATTATTTTACAGACACTTCGCGAGAATCAGCTTTATGCGAAGTTGAGTAAATGTGAGTTTTGGATTGACAGGGTTGTTTTCCTTGGTCATGTCATTTCTAGCAAGGGAGTTTCAGTTGACCCAAGTAAGGTGGAAGCGGTATTGAACTGGTCGCGTCCGACGACAGTAGCCGAGATCCGCAGTTTTCTGGGATTGGCTGGGTATTATCGCCGTTTCATTGTCAACTTCTCTCAGATTGCTAAGCCACTCACTCAGCTCACTCGGAAAGATGTTTCATTTGAATGGACATCAGAGTGCGAAGAGAGTTTCTTGGAACTTCGCAGACGTTTGACATCTGCGCCTGTTTTGGCTTTACCGTCTGGATCTGGTGGTTTCAGTGTTTACACCGATGCCTCTTTACAGGGACTAGGGTGTGTTCTGATGCAGAATGAGCATGTGATTGCTTATGCGTCGAGACAGTTAAAGTCTCATGAGGAAAACTATCCTGTTCATGATCTGTAATTAGCAGCGTTCGTTTTTGCTTTGAAAATCTGGCGCCATTATCTGTATGGTGAGCGATTTGAGATTTTCACCGATCATAAGAGTTTGAAGTATCTGTTCACTCAGGCTGAGTTGAACATGCGTCAGCGTCGTTGGATGGATCTACTCAAAGATTACGATTGTGAGATCAAGTATCATCCAGGATCTGCGAATCTCACGGCCGATGCTCTTAGTCGCAAGGTGAGGTTATCTGCTCTTCAGACTTGTGCTGTATCTGGGATTATTCAGGATTTCTGTTCGATGGGATTCAATTGTAAGCATCGGAAGGGAACAGAGAGTATCCGTATAGCTACTATTTTGTCCGAGCCAGTTTTGTATTCTCGGATTAGAGATGCTCAGATGTCTGATTCTATTCAGAAATTAGCTCGGTTGGCTGATGTAGATAATACTTCTGGTTTCCACTATCAGTCCGAGGGTCTTTTGTGCTTATCTGGTCGTGTTGTTGTACCGGAAGATGACACTTTGAGGGAAGAGATTTTGTCCCAGGCTCATCGTAGCAAGTTGAGTGTTCATCCAGGGAACAACAAGACGTATAAGGATTTGAGGACTCGATTTTGGTGGAAAGGTATGAAACGTAATGTTTATCAGTATGTCTCCAAGTGCCTTGTCTGTCAGCAGGTGAAGGCTGAGTATCGACGACCTGGAGGTTTGTTGCAGAATCTTCCTATTCCGGAGTGGAAGTGGGAGCATATCACGATGGACTTCGTGACTCACTTGCCTATGTCTGTGGGGAATAGAGATGCTATCTGGGTGGTAGTGGATCGGCTTACTAAGTCTGCCCATTTTCTTCCGTATAACAGAGATTTCACTTTCGATCGGATGGCACGGTTGTACATTCAGGAGATTGTACGGTTTCATGGTGTGCCCGTGAGTATCGTTAGTGACAGAGATCCTCGATTTACATCTAGATTTTGGGGCAGCTTTCAGCAAGCTTTGGGCACTACCTTGAGTTTGAGTACTGCATATCACCCAGAGACTGACGGTCAGTCAGAGAGGACTATTCGTACTCTTGAGGATATGTTGAGATCTTGTGTGATGGATTTCGGGCCAGCTTGGCAGGATCATCTGCCGCTGATAGAGTTTGCATACAACAACAGTTTTCATAGGAGTATTGGTATGTCTCCGTTTGAAGCATTGTATGGTCGACGTTGTCGTACTCCTCTGTTCTGGGAAGAAGTCGGAGAACGACAGGTCGAGGGTCCAGAATTGATTCAGCAGGCCACGGACAAAGTTCTTGTGATCAAACAGCGGATTAAGACTGCTCAGGATCGACAAGCGAGTTATGCGAACTCCAAGCGCAGACCTCTTCATTTTGATGCAGGCGAGAAAGTGTTTCTCAAGGTATCACCTTTTCGGAGGATTCTGAGATTTGGACTCAAGGGTAAGCTATCTCCGAGATTCATTGGTCCTTTTGAGATCTTAGAATGTGTGGGAGATTTGGCCTATAGATTAGCTTTGCCACCGTATCTGTCTAGTGTTCACAATGTGTTTCATGTGTCCTTGTTGAGACGATACGTAGCGGATGAGTCTCATGTTTTGCATCCGACAGAAGTTCAGCTGAATCCGGATTTGTCTTTTGTGGAAAGACCGGTTTCGATCTTAGACCGGAAGGATAAGGTACTGCGGAATAAGACTATTCCTCTTGTCTTAGTGCAGTGGCAGCGCCGAGGTACTGAAGAAGCTACTTGGGAACTAGAGAGTCGCATGCGGTCAGAGCATCCAGAGTTGTTCTAGTTGTAGTATTTTCAGTAATGATTGTAATTTCAGTTGTAATTCATTCTTAAGTTGAATGTATTGTTGTTCAGAATTGTCATTCTTCAGACTCGATTTCGGGACGAAATCCTTTTTAGGGGGGGAGAATGTAGTATCCCGATGCCTAATTTGAGTTAATTATTGGATTAATTATATTTCGGTGGGATCGGAAGGACCGAACAGAGTTCGGATCGTCCGAAGCGGGTTCGGATCGTCCGAAGAGGGTTCGAATCGTCCAAAGACAGGTGGCTGGACACGTGGAAGACATGCAGAGTTCGGATCGTCCGATCAGGGTTCGGATCGTCCGAAGTAAGGTGTCTGGACACGTGGAAGACATGCAGGGTTCGGATCGTCCGATATGGGTTCGGAAGGTCCGAAGTGTACAGTGGATCGGATCGTCCGAAGTGGATCGGATCGTCCGATCGTTGTCTATAAATAGAGGCGCGAGGCTTCATTTGTTACTCGCCAATTCCGAGTGTTCCAGAGCGTTTTAGTCGTTTCTGATGGGTTTCTAGTCTTTTCCCGAGGTTTAGGCACTAGCGGGGAGCTACTGGTTTTGTAGCGGAGCTGTGCTCTAGTTGGGAGCTAGCGGCATCAGTGGGCTGACTACGGACGCAGACTTGATTCTAGGACTGATTGATAGGATCTACTGGTTTGAGGTACGAAAGTACTATCCGAGATAGCAGGATTGAGTATGCTTTACTATGTGTTGCATGTTTATATGTTGCATTATTCTCTGTCATATGATGCATGGTTTATTATGCGGCATTTGCATAATCATGTTGAGCCTGACTATTTTTTGAGATAGCCTGTTGAGAGGGTGCTCAGCCCTCGTTTGTTGTGGATGGTTGGACCCCGTTGGCCGACGGTGGTCAGGTCACCGGTATATCCACAGGTTTATTTTGGTATGGGAGCCACCTCCTGGTGCGACGGCGCAGAGTGCTACATACCTTGACGTCATTTACCTGAGTAGTATTTCGATATACCCAGATCCTGGTATCCAGTACATTTTGCATACATGCATGTCATAGTCTTGTATACTCATGCTTCCGGTACTGAGCGTTTTATGCTCACGTCCTCGGTTTATCTCTGTTTTGGACACCCTATTCGATGGGGCAGGTCTCAGGTTGGACGGTCCAGGAGGGAGTGGACAGGGAGCTGGCAGAGGTTGACCTGTAGTTGTTGGTATTTGTTCTTGGTTTTTAGTTCGATCTGGTTGTTTAAGTATTTTGTACTTACAGATTCGATTGGGTTGTATTACTGTTTTTCCGCTGTTTACCTGATTCAGTTTTAAATGTTAATTTTGCATGCTTAAGTTCTGATTAGTAGGTGATTCTGGAACGGGTCACTACACAGAGGCAGACTTCGAGTCATCGATATCGCCTTGGAAGCTAGAGTCGGTATAGCCTTCCAATTTCAGTTCTCCACCCCATAGACAAAGAACAACTTATTGGTCCTTCTCAAATACTTAAGGATGTCTTTCACAGCTTTCCAATGTGGAAGACCAAGGTTCGATTGATATCTACTCCCTACACTTAGTGCGAAAGCCATGTCAGGACGTGTAGATATCATCCCATACATGATGCTACCAATCGCAGATGAATAACGAATGCTTGTCATCACCGCTATCTCTGCATCAGTCTTGGGAGACATAGACTTGGATAGGGACACTCCATGACACATTGGTAGATGTCTTCTCTTGGACTCATCCATCGAGAACCGCTTCCCGATGGTATCAATGTATGCGGACCGGGTGAGACCAAGCAATCTTCTCGATCTATCTCTATAGATTTGAATTCCCAATACAAAAGATGCTTCACCCAAATCCTACATCGAGAATATTTAATTTGATTGCAACATTCCTACATCATTCCCAATGAGTAGAATGTCATCAACATACAACACTAGGAATGTCACAGCACTCCCACTGACCTTCTTATACACACAGGGTTCCTCAAGATTCTTTGTAAAACCAAATTCTTTGATTTTACTATCGAATCTAAGGTTCCAACTCCTAAATGCCTGCTTTAGACCATAAATAGATCTCTGAAGTTTGCATACCATATGCTCACTTCCGATAGATGAAAACCCTTCAGGTTGAGAAATGTAATCTCTTCCTTAATATCCCCATTAAGAAAGACTGTCTTGACATTTATCTGCCATATCTCATAGTCATACCATGCAGCTATGGCTAGCAATATCCTAATGGACTTGAACATTGCAACTGGTGAAAAGGTTTCCTCAAAGTCAACTCCTTGTCTTTGAGTATATCTTTTTGCTACCAATCGCGCCTGAAGGTCAATACCTTCCCATCCGCCCCAAGTTTGCTCTTGTAAATCCATTTACACCCTATGGGAAAAATTCCCCCAGGTGGATCCACAGGATTCCACACTTGGTTCGAATGCATGGAATTCATCTCAAATTCCATAGCTTCAAGCCACTTGGATGAATCGGAATCAGATAACGCTTCCTTGAAGGTTCTAGGAGCTTGTATCTCTTCTTGGATCTTCGGGTGTGGGTTCTTAATTGTGGGTGTCTCTCGAACCTCTTCGAGTTTTATCATCTCCCCTTTTCTATCCAATAGAAATTTCTTTTCCAAAAAGGTTGCATTCCTAGAAACAAACACTTTTGTTTCTTGGGGATTATAGAAGTAGTATCCAACCGAATTCTTTGGATATCCCACAAAGTAACATAAAATGGATCGAATATCCAATTTATCTCCCACTACCTGCTTCACATAAGCAGGGCATCCCCATATTCTAAGATAAGAATATTTGGGTGGCTTACCCATCCATATCTCATATGGTGTCTTGTCAACTACCTTTGAATGGACATTGTTTAACAACAGTGCCGCTGTCTCAAGCGCATATCCCCAAAAGGATGGCGGCAACTCCGTGAACCCCATCATAGACCGAACCATGTCCATCAAAGTCCGGTTACGACGCTCCGAAACACCATTCAACTGTGGTGTAGCGAGAGGAGTCCACTGCGAGAGAATCCCATTCTCCCTAAGATACTCTTGGAACTCGGCACTCAAGTACTCACCACCTCGATCCGATCAAAGTGTCTTGATGCTTCGTCCCAACTATTTCTCTACTTCACTTCTGAATTCTTTGAACCTTTAAAAGGCTTCAGACTTGTATTTCATCAAATACACATACCCATACCTCGAAAAGTCATCGGTAAAGGTGATGAAATAGGCATGTCC
Source organism: Primulina eburnea (assembly GCF_022965805.1). Taxonomy (NCBI): domain Eukaryota; kingdom Viridiplantae; phylum Streptophyta; class Magnoliopsida; order Lamiales; family Gesneriaceae; genus Primulina; species Primulina eburnea. Next base: position 19,709,400 of record NC_133112.1, on the reverse strand, counting down.
ATGCTTAGTGGTGATGCTAAGCGGACCGCACACATCGGTATGGATCAAATCCAATAACCCTTTGGCTCGCTCTACATGGCCCTTAAAGGGAATTTTGATCATCTTTCCTTTCAGACATGATTCACAAGTCGTGAGAGGATTCATATCAGACATATCAACATGCCTACTCCCACTAGCTTGTTCATCCTTCTTAAGGAAATATGTCCTAATCGAGCATGCCATAATTGTGCCGAATTTAGGGTATCTTGTTTTCGCTTGTTTGTTGTTGTTATTGCTTGGACATTGTTTAGTGGAATATCTTTCAATTTAAGTTATAGAGATCGTTTTCAAGTTCTCCAGTACCAATTAAACATCCATTCTTGTAAATGTTGCAAACACCTTTGCTAAATAAACAAGAATATCCATCTTTATCTAGCATAGAAATGGACACAATGTTTTTCACCAAATCTGGTACAAACAAAACATCTCTTAAAATTAACTTAAAATCATTGTTCAACAGCAAGTAAACATCTCCTTTGGCCTTGGCAGCAACTCTTGCTCCATTGCCCATCCTCAAGAAGGTCTCACCTGTAACTCATTACAGAGATGTGAGTCAGAACCGGTATCCAATACCCAATAAGTAGAGTTAATTGAAATGTTTACTTCAATGTAGAACATATCGTTTCAAGAACCCTTCTGGACAAGATATTCTCTGCAGTTACGCCTCCAATGTCCAGGCTTTTTGTAGTGATGATAAATATCAGCAGTCTTGTCAGCCTTTACTGGTGTGGCTGCCACAACGGGATTCGGAGCTTGCCTCTTCAAGGGCACGTTCTTCTTGGGACGTTGGATAGAACGCTTCTTTCCCTTCCCACGTGGACCAATCTTCGTACCAGATGAAAAATCCACATGAAGAACCGACTTCTCATCATTCATGGAAGAATGCATATAACACTCGGCTTTCAAGTCATGGTCACACCATTCCTTGTAAGTCTGCAATTCCTAAGGAGTGCTGCTAGTCGGAGCCTCAACAGGGGGCGACTTAGTAAGTGTATATGCTATCCTTTCCGAATTCAAGACGATTTTCAGATTTCTTAGCCAATTGAGGTAATTAGGTCCGGTTAATACGTGTTTGTCGAGTATTACAGATAGCGGATTGTGAATTGAAGACATTGTCAAAAAGTATTGAAAAGTAAACAGATAAATGTTAATGAATATTTTAAAATATTTATTAAGATACAAAGTATGGACTTTTAATTTATAAATCTTTACTTCCACTGTTTTGACATCATTCACTACCCTCTAGTGAAAACGGGAAACTCCTTTCCTCAGTAGGTACGTAAGGTCCAATTAGCGAATTATGATCCCGAATAATATCAGCCAATCACAATTCCTAAAAGGTAGTTTCTAATTGCATCTCCATGCAACCCTCTACGTAAACTTTTGTCTCACGTTTGATTAGGACCCAATAATATGACTTCGTTCATCTTTACGTGTCAAGCCTTATCCATCGATGTTAAACCTTAATGGAAGGTCGCCATGAGTTCCCTCAATAATATGAGCCGAAATCATGGGAGTTCCACGTTGTTCACATCACCATTTCAATGGATGTCACAGCTTTCCGGAACCCAGGGCCCCCCCAATAATATGAGCCGAGCCCCGAGCACGGGTAGCGTTCAGTATGCACCCATTGTCGATGGAAGACATGGAAATTATAAAAAAATTTATAATTCCCCTTTTCGGGCTTGATATTAATTTTGAATCTTATTCAAAATGAGGGTTTTTAATTTTGAAAGGTCTCATGATTAATTTTATTTAAAATCTTGCCATGTTTGATTGTGTAATAGCCAAGCCTGGTGTACGGTACGGTTTAAGTTTTCTTATGATTATTGATTAATTGGTTAAGATTTAGTTTAGTGTGATGTTAAGAGTTATGTTTGGGTTTTAGTATTGTTGGTTATAATTGTTTTGTGGTATTGTCGTTGTTAGTTGTGGTGTAGTTGTTTTGTATCAGCGTTGCGATTCGATCTTTGTTGCGTAGAGTTGGTTGTTGGCTTCAGGGGTGACCGCACCCGCGCTCAGTAATAGGACCGCACCTGCGGTCGTTATTTATGAATTTTGATAGGTTTGTCGTGAGGACACCGCACCCGCGGTGTGATTGTTACCGCACCCGCGGTGGAGGCACCGAACCCGCGGTAAGTTTCAGAGCGCACCTGCGGTCGACATTTTCAGAATTTTGGAGGAGGTGCCGAGGGCATAGCGCACCCGCGGTGCATGTTGGAGCGCACCCGCGGTCGATGAATAGTGAAAGCGTGTTTTTGGTTTTAAGTGATATAATTGGATGTTTTGGCTCATTTCTCTCATTTCTTTCCCTCATTCTCGATTTTCAGCTCTTGGAAAGGCTAGGGTTTCTTCATTTCTTCTCTTCCTTTCTTTGATCCAAGCTTGTTGTTGGGAATTTGTGGTGAGATTAAGTTTATTTTGGGATCAAGGAAGCTAAGGTAAGCTTTTGGTATGATTTATTCTTGGTTTGGTGTTGGGAGAATTCTTGGGTTTGTTGATTGTGTTGGTATTTTGGATTAAAAGGTTTGATTGTTGGATTATTGGGTTATTGATGGTGTTATATATGGTTTATTGTTGTAGGAATTCAACCAAGAGATTAGTGGAAGATGTTCTTGTTGGTTGTAAGTGAAATTTCATTCTTGTGCTCACATGATAATATATGTATGGTATTTCAATTGTTTTAATGTGCTATTCCTTTCATTTGATTCATGATTATGTATTGATACACTTGTTATATATATTGGAGGCATTTTATGTCACAATTGTGAAAAAGGGAATACAAGAGAAAGAGTATGCAAAGTGTTTTATAAAATGCCCAAGAGAGAGTTCAAATGTTTTATGGATTGATAGATACATAGTCAGAAATTGCATGCAATTAGATGATCAACGACCATAGGCTTATATCCCTCAGAGTTATCAATTTATATCGATGGGATATAGGTACAGAGACAGAGATACTATATAGATATCAATCCAGCAGAGAAAAGAGAAATACCATCTTATTGTAATGTTATTGCTATGTTATTCATGTTTCTAGAGTTGATGGTATTTATTGATTTCAAAGCATTGTTTTTCAGAGTATTTTATGTACATTGCTATGTAAGAGTTCCACTTGCTGAGTTTTATACTCATTTCAGTTATTTCATGTGATGCAGTTAAGATCGATGAGCCAGGACATTGATTGTGGGCCGGAGTCATATGCATATAGAGAAGGAAGGAAGAAGGCTACCTTTATTAGCATTTTGGACATGATCATACAAATGATATTTTGTATTTTTGTGGTATCATTTTATTGATCATGTATATACATTTTGATTGTAAATGTTTTTATGTCAAGAAATTTTTAATCCTTCCTTACCTTCAAGGAAAATTTTAATTTCCTCTGCTATTTTATTAAAACCGGTCAGAGGTTTCACATTTAGTGGTATCAGAGCACCGTTCTTCGGACCAATGCATATGACTTCGTCTGCTTTCAACTGTCCGGGTATGTCTTCTTCTACATCTATTTATTGTTATCTATTGATTTGTTTTGTGTAAGCACATTGTAGAGTATGCCTCCTAAGAGGAAAGCCGTAGAAGGTGAGGATAGTTCTTCCTCTAGAGTTGTCGATGAGTTCGGCAAGTTGTTGAAAGAGCAAGCCAAGGTGCATAGTGAGCAGATACAACAGTTACTATGTATGCAAGGTACAGGCCAAGGTAGAGGACATGGTAGAGGTCAGGTAGCTCAAGCAGTTGGTACCGATGGCATCTTTACTGCTTTCAAGAGGATGGATCCGCCTGAATTTGCAGGAAGCGCTGATCCGTTGATGGCCGTAGAATGGATCAAATCACTTGAGGCGATTTTCGATAATCTCAACTACGAAGACAAGGACAGAATCAGTTGTGCAGTGTTCATGTTAGTCAAAGCTGCACGTATTTGGTGGAATGCTACCAAGGTTAGTGTGGACGTTCCAGCTTTGAAGTGGCAAGTGTTCACTTATCTGTTTTATGACAAGTAATTCCCAGACGCACTTCGAGCTAGGAAGGTGACGGAGTTCTTGGAGCTTCGACAGGGAGGCATGAATGTTGATGAGTACATTCTGAAGTTCGAGGAGGGCTGTTTGTGTGCATCGTATATTGCTTCCAAGGACAAAGATAAAGGTGCTCATTTCATTAGAGGCCTTCGAGCAGAGATCCGGAGGGATATAAATATGTCAAAGGCTGTGACATTCAAAGAGATTGTGTCTAAGGCTTTGTTGGCTGAGCAAGACGAGAAAGACATTGCCAGGGAAAGACAGGCGAGGCAGCAGGCCATTGCTCAGAGAGGCCAGGGTTCGAATCAAAGAGGAAAGGATCATTTCAAGGGGAAAGGCAAGATAGAGTCGAGTCCTAAACCACCGGCAGTTCCATTTGATCCTGAGAAGCCTTTGTGTCCCAAGTGCAGTCGACATCATCGGGGAGAGTGCAGATTTGGTACTCATACTTGTTACCGATGTGGCACTGCAGGCCATATTGCCAAAGACTGTCCAAGAGGAGCGAGTAAAGAGAAGGTGCAAGGTCGCATCTTTACCATGACTAAGGAAGGTATAAACCATGATTCTTCTGTGACCTCTAGCACTATTTTAATTTCAGGTAGAGTAGCTGCGACATTGATTGATATAGGTGCTACTCATTCTTTTATGTCTGAACTATTTTTGAGATCTTTGGGTATAGTTCTTTCTGTTCATCCCCTCCAGTTCAATGTTGTTTTGCCTTCGGGGGATGTGTTGTGCCCGACATCTATTGTGTATGCGTGCTATGTTCAAATTGATGAGCGAGTGGTTTTTTCTGATTTGATTGTTATTCCAATGGTCGCATTTGATATTATACTTGGCATGGATTGGCTTACAACCTATCGTGCAGTGAAGGATTGTGTTGCTAAGACGGTGACATTTGCAGATGATGGCAATAAGGAAGGTATGCTCGCCAGTGCAGGTACTTCACTGGTCCTTCCTTTTATTTCGTGTCTTGAGGCTAAGAAGTTGTTGTATAGAGGTTGTGATGGGTTTCTGGCTTCTATTGTTGATGTGGATAGAATGATTAAGTTGAATATTGATGATATTGATGTTGTGAGATAGTTCTCGGATGTATTTGAAGATGATGTGACGGGTTTGCCGCCGGACAGAGATGTAGAGTTTGTGATTGATCTAGTTCCAGGTACGGTTCCTATTTCTAAGGCTCCGTATAAAATGGCCCCTACAGAGATGAAAGAATTGAAGACGCAGTTGCAAGATCTTTTAGATAAAGGTTTCATTCGACCGAGTTCTTCGCCTTGGGGAGCTCCGATTCTTTTCGTCAAGAAGAAAGATGGATCATTGCGTCTTTGCATTGATTATAGAGAGATCAACAAAGTGACGATCAAGAATAAGTATCCGTTGTCACGGATAGATGATTTATTTGATCAGCTGCATGGGGCTACAGTGTTTTCGAAGATCGATCTGCGATCTGGCTATTATCAGTTGAAGGTTAGGGAGTCTGATATCCCTAAGACTGCGTTTCGGACCAGGTACGGTCATTATGAATTTCTGGTTATGTCTTTTGGCCTGACCAATGCTCCTTCAGTCTTTATGGATCTGATGAACCGTGTGTTCAAGCCGTATTTGGATAGCTTCGTCATTGTTTTCATTGACGACATCTTGATCTATTCCAAGACCAGAGAGCTTCATTCAGAGCACCTCAGAGTTGTTCTTCAGTTGTTGAGAGAGAAGATATTGTATGCTAAGTTGAAGAAGTGTGAGTTCTGGTTGGAGCAGATTTCTTTTCAAGGTCATGTTGTTTCGAAGGATGGCATAGCTGTTGATCCAGTGAAGATCGAGGAAGCTCAGAGGTGGCCTATTCCTACCACTATATCAGAGGTACGCAGTTTTCTTGGTTTGGCGGGTTATTATCGTCGTTTCATTTCAGATTTTTCCAAGATTGCCCTGCCGTTAACCAATCTGACGAGGAAGACTGTGAAGTTTGAGTGGTCCAATGAATGTCAGAGTGGATTTCAAGAGTTGAAAGATAAGTTGACGACAGCTCCGGTTCTTACATTGCCCAGTGGTTCAGAGGATTTTGATTGTTTATACCGATGCGTCGAATAAGGCTCTTGGTTCAGTGCTGATGCAGCGTGGTAAAGTTATAGCCTATGCTTCTCGCCAGTTGAAGGACTACGAGAAGAATTATCCTACGCATGATTTGGAGCTGGCAGCTTTGGTTTTCGCCCTGAAAATCTGGAGACATTATTTGTATGGCGAAAAGTGTGAAATTTTCACGGACCACTAGAGTTTGAAGTATAATTTGTTCTCTCAGAAGGAGCTCAATATGCGATAGAGGCGGTGGTTAGAGCTTGTGAAAGATTATGATGTGACGATCAGTTATCACCCAGGGAAAACGAATGTTGTAGCGGATGCTTTGAGCCATAAGTCGAGTTCTTCTTTGAGTTCGATGATTCAGCAGCCGTTGTTGTTAGACTAGCAGAGAGAGGAGATAGCTTTGGTGGTTCCAGGGACCATTGCTCGTTTTTCAGCGTTAGCCATTCGGGCTACATTGACAGATAGGATCCGTAGAGAGCATGCCATTGATTCACAGTTGATAGAGTTGAGAGCTAGAGCAAAAGAGGGAGGTAATTCAGAGTTTGGGTTGAATGGAGATGGTTTGACGACATTCAGAGGCCGTATTTGTGTTCCTATTGGTGATGATATTCGGCGAGACGTCTTGACAGAGGCACATACCGCGCATACTCGATACATCCAGGTAGCACCAAGATGTATCAGGATCTTCGTAGACTCTTTTGGTGGCCAAGTATGAAGAAAGATATTTCCATGTTTATTTCTCAGTGCCTAACTTGTCAGCAGGTGAAGATCGAGCACCAGAGACCTGCTGGGACATTGCTATCATTGCCGATATCTCAATGGAAATGGGAGCATATTACGATGGACTTCGTGACTGGTCTTCCAAGGACGCAGAAAAGTTTTAACTCTATTTGGGTTATTGTTGATCGGTTGACCAAGTCAGCGCATTTTCTTCCAGTCAAGACGACGTATTCCATGAACCAGTATGCCGAAAAGTACATAGCAGAGATTGTTAGACTTCATGGTGTTCCTGTGTCGATTGTGTATGATCGTGACCCTAGATTTACTTCAGAGTTTTGGAAGAGTTTGCACAGAGCTTTGGGTTCACGGTTAGCGTTCAGTACAGCATATCATCCCTAGAGCGACGGTCAATCATAGAGAGTTATTCAGATTCTAGAGGATATGCTCAGAGCTTGTACTATCGATTATCCTGGTAGCTGGGATTCCAAATTGCCTCTTGTTGAGTTCACGTACAATAATAGCTACCAAGCGACGATTGGCATGGCACCGTATGAAGTAATTTATGGCAGGAAGTGTAGATCGCCCTTGTATTGGGACGAGATTGGTGAGAGGAAGATGTTGTGTCCAGAGTTGGTCCAACAGACAACTGATGTGTTGCTGTCATTCGAGAGAGGATGAGGACAGCACAGTCGAGACAGAAGAGTTATGCTGATGTGCGTCGTAGACCCTTGCAGTTTGAGGTTGGCGACCATGTGTTCTTGAAGATAGCACCTCTCAAAGGTGTGATGCGGTTTGGCAAGAAGGGAAAGTTGAGTCCGAGATTCATTGGCCCACTTGAGATTTTGGACAGAGTTGGTGATCGAGCTTACAGGGTACCGCCAGATCTTGACAGAGTTCACAATGTTTTTCTTGTATCGATGCTCAGGAAGTATATTGCGAATCCTTCCCATATTCTTCGCCACGAGCCATTGGATTTGACGCCGAATTTGACCTACCAAGAGATTCCAGTCCAGATTCTGGATCGCAGAGTTAGAGTATTGAGAAACAAAGAGATCGGCATCGTTAAAGTCCTTTGGAGGAATCATTTGATCGAAGAGGCCACGTGGGAACCAGAGGATGATGTTGAAAGAGAATTATCCTGAGTTGTTTGCGCAGTGACGTCAATTTCGAGAACGAAATTCCTTTAAGGAGGGTAGATTGTAATAGCCAAGCATGATGTACGGTACTGTTTAAGTTTTCGTATGATTATTGATTAATTGGTTAAGATTTAGTTTAGTGTGATGTTAAGAGTTATGTTTGGGTTTTAGTATTGTTGGTTATAATTGTTTTGTGGTATTGTCGTTGTTAGTTGTGGTGTAGTTGTTTTGTACCAGCGTTGCGATTCGATCTTTGTTGCATAGAGTTGGTTGTTGGCTTCAGGGGTGACCGCACCCGCGCTCAGTAAGAGGACCGCACCCGCGGTTGTTATTTATGAATTTTGATAGGTTTGCCGTGAGGACACCACACCCGCGGTGGCGGCACCGCACCCGCGGTAAGTTTCAGAGTGCACCTGCGGTCGACATTTTCAGAATTTTGGAGGAGGTGCCGAGGGCATAGCGCACCCGCGGTGCATGTTGGAGCGCACCCGCGGTCGATGAATAGTGAAAGCGTGTTTTTGGTTTTAAGTGATATAATTGGATGCTTTGGCTCATTTCTCTCATTTCGTTCCCTCATTCTCGATTTTCAGCTCTTGGGGAGGCTAGGGTTCTTCATTTCTTCTCTTCCTTTCTTTGATCCAAGCTTGTTGTTGGGAATTTGTGGTGAGATTAAGTTTATTTTTGGATCAAGGAAGCTAAGGTAAGCTTTTGGTATGATTTATTCTTAGGTTTGGTGTTGGGAGAATTGTTGGGTTTGTTGATTGTGTTGGTATTTTGGATTAAATGGTTTGATTGTTGGATTATTGGGTTATTGATGGTGTTATATATGGTTTATTGTTGTAGGAATTCAACCAAGAGATTAGTGGAAGGTGTTCTTGTTGGTTGTAAGTGAAATTTCATTCTTGTGCTCACATGATAATATATGTGTGGTATTTCAATGGTTTTAATTTGCTATTCCCTTCATTTGATTCATGATTATGTATTGATACACTTGTTATACATATTGGAGGCCATTTTATCTCTCAATTGTGAAAAAGGGAATACAAGAGAAAGAGTATGCAAAGTGTTTGATAAAATGCCCAAGAGAGAGTTCAAATGTTTTATGGATTGATAGATACATAGTCAGAGATTGCATGAAATTAGTTGATTAACGACCATAGGCTTATATCCCTCAGAGTTATGGATTTATATCGATGTGATATAGGTACAGAGACAGAGATACTATATAGATATCAATCCAGCAGAGAAAAGAGAAATACCATCTTATTGTTATGTTATTGCTATGTTATTCATGTTTCTAGAGTTGATGGTATTTATTGATTTCAAAGCCTTGTTTTTCAGAGTATGTTATGTACATTGCTATGTAAGAGTTCCACTTGCTGAGTTTTATACTCATTTCAGTTATTTCATGTGATGCAGTTAAGAGCGATGGGCCAGGACATTGATTGTGGGCCGGAGTCATATGCATATAGAGAAGGAAGGAAGAAGGCTACCTTTATTAGCATTTTGGACATGATCATACAAATGATATTTTGTATTTTTGTTGTATCATTTTATTGATCATGTATATACATTTTGATTGTAAATGTTTTTATGTCAAGAAATTTTTAATACTTCCTTACCTTCAAGGAAAATTTTAATTTCCGCTGCTATTTTATTAAAACCGGTCAGAGGTGTCACAGATTGTATGTTTGCCGGATTCATGCAACTTTGTTATTATCATAATAATAATGCACATAATCATTATTTATAACATATCATGCATATATTATAAACAGTAAACAAACAAGGATGATCAATCGCCCCAAAACTAATGGCACGTGTAAGCTAAACACAGGCCTAGGTCCAATCCTAGGGAAATGCATGGGATGCAAATGCAACTATTACATTAACTTCCAATATTTACATGCCTTCGATCTTCATAATCATCATGGTCACCATCTTCCAATTTTGATCATCCACTATACTAATATTTACAAATAAATATACATGGCAAATAGGGATAAATCTCATGGGGGTGAGAACGAGCCATAAACCAAGCCCACTTTATAAATTGATAATTATTACAATCATTCAACACAAAATATCCTAGCATTCACCAAGCAAATTGGGCTTGGGCTTTTGATCATCCTTCATTCATAATATCACATATCATACACCATCAATTAATTATCACAATAATTAATTGATCCAATATTATATATCTTGATCCAATCACTAACCGCCACGATTATAAACTAAATTAACAAAGTATACAAACACCTTTTTCTATTTTCCAATTAATTTATTTATAACCGAATATCTTGTAAATCACAATTTACTATAAATAATTAAAGTCCAACTTCAATTATTATTTTATGAGAAAATATTTGCAACTTTTGTAAATTTAAACTTAAAGGTCCAAAAAATTCATTTTTCACCAAAAACATTTTGGCCCATTTAAATTCACAAAAATGTTAGCCATCTAATGGCCCAACAACTCAAGGCCCATGACACTTTGATATTTCAAAACACCTTTTGAAAACCCTCGTCGTCATCGTCGTCGCCGAAGCTCCGTCGCCGTATTCCGGCCAACTTACAAAAATTTATTTATTTTATTTAAAATCAAGGGGCTGTTCGGGCAGCCCCTCGGACAGCACAAGCTGCCCGAAATGGGTAGTAACTTGCTGCCCAAAACCCGCCCTAATACGGCCTTGAATTCGTTGCAACAAATCGTCTCATGCGGTTAGAAATCAACCTCAATATAATATTATGTTTATGCTACACAAAATAGTATCCTTAGCTCTTGATACCACTTGAAAGGGATCGATTTAGGTGATCTAATGCGCAACGGAAGCTTTAAAATGTTCGAAAATCATATTTTCAAGGGCAAGAAATTCGAACACCTCATATACTAGTGTGTAGCATACTCAAAAACACAACTATGACATTCATAGGGTGTTGAGAAATCGTTACCGATCAATCTCAAAGATTGATATAATGGCTCCAACCAAGTTGTAAACAACTTGGCTCTTCAAAGGCAAGACAAATCTACAAGCTCTCCTTGTCCTTGAGTCCTTCCTTCAAAATCAAGCTCACCACCAACTAGGTAGATCCCCTCATATTTTGCACTAGAAAAATATGAGGATTTTTCTTTGAGAAGTATTTTCTTTCTTCAACAATTGAAGAATAAAAATGGAGAGAAAAATGAGGGAGAATAAAATCCAAAATTTCGGCCATTGCAAGGTATAATGGGAGGAGGATGAGTTGTCTTGGTTGTAGGAAAAGTAAAAGTCACTTTTTGCATGCCAAGCCTTGATAATTGAAAAAGTAGTCTCCCAAATTTTCACCTCCCATGCATGCATTTTTATTTGGTTTTTAACAATTAAAAACCCATTGACTTAATATAATTATCTCAAACAAATTTGAGACTAATTAAACATTACTTGAATTTACTCAAGCCACTAGTTGAATAATTATTTTACTATTGGGCTCTACAAGACCCAATATGATTTGATTAATTCAACACTTGAATTAATTTAATTATTTGGACTCTATTAGGCCTACTAGTGTTTAATTAATCCAACACTTGAATTAATTTAATTTAGTCCATAATAATATTTATAAAAATCACAATTTTCAAATACATTATTTATTTGGCCAATTTTCAATTTAAGAACACTTCCACAAATTAGAAGTTACATTTACCTCATAGAAGTCATACTTCTATTTTTCCTTACGCTTATAAACTCCTTTATAAGCCGTTCAACACATTGAACTATTTTACTTCTCAACGGGATCTAGAAAGCTAGCACTTATGTGGTCCTCAATGGTTCATTGATACAAGTAGCCGTGGGTTCACATCTCCATGTGATTCGGACTAAACATGTCCTTATATGAGCATACCCAAATTGCCCCATTCTTATATATCGACTCCTTGATAACAAGAATGTCAGAACTCGAATCTGATAGTACCCAACCAATCATGTTAAACGCCTAACAGTATCGCTTACATGATTCCATAGGTATCAAATGATAGTGTCTGCAAGAACCATTCAACTATGGTTAGCGTACAGTACGGTCCCTTCAACTCATATATCCCGACCGATTCGACAACCATTGGTATATCGAGAGTTGTCAATGAATCGATACTATATGTCATGTTGTATTTGCATCGATGGTGTAATCTATGAAACCTATTTCATAATTACCACCATACTCTGATCAGAGATTTCATACTACATACACATAGGATATCCATACCCGAAGGTAAGCGGTGAATCCCCGACTACAATGCATCGACTCCTATATGTTTCGACAAAACACCCAACCTTGCTACCTGATGACCCCTTGAGAGTCGGTAAACAAGTCAAAGTGCAATGCTAGCACATAGAGTCTCAATGTTGTCCCGGGTCATAAGGACTAATGGTTGTACAACCATAAACTAGGACGTCTCCACTCGATAAGTGAGAACCACTTGGAAAGTACTTTATGGAGGGTTGTTTAGTGCAATCTACAAGGAGCACCTATCTGCATGCTCAGACAACACAATATCCCCTACCAATGAAACATGGTACTCACATCGCAGATACTAGTCTCGAACTCGAGCGGCCTATATCCTTCTTAGCGGCGGCTGAATCGACTAGGAAATATTTAGAATATACAGTTTTCCAAATATGAGTTTCATGATACTCATCATATGAGCATATCATATTCTTTCTACTATTTGTATATTCAAGGGCTTTATCTATGCAACTAGCATGGGTATACAAATAAAGATGTGCCAAAACAATAATTTCAAATATTATTAAAGTAAAGATCGTTTATACATAGAGTTTCATTGTGAACACTCGGCCAACACTTGGCTCGACGGGCACCTACTCTAACAACAAGTAGACGTAGGACTCTAACCATTGACGCAGCCCTTGAACTAGTATCTTGTGCACCCACCTAGAACCCAAAGGAATCATCCTAGCCCTGCCCTGAACCCCCTGGCCGAGCCCCTTATTCCCTGCAAGCCTGCGCAGCCCTGATGGCTCTCGGGTAGGAGTCCTAACTTTCTAGGACTCCTCCCAGCCCCTGATGTACGAGTCCTAGCGTGGCTAGGACTCTTCCCTCGACTCAACCATGACCCTGGCTAGCCCTGGCCCCAATCCAAGACCAAGCCAAGCCCCCATGATCAAAACCGAGCCCCCATGATCTCTTATGACAGAAAGTGGTTCCAACTTGATTCAGTTCTGATTTGCAGCGTTTGTGAAACGTCTGCCTTTCTTAATGTTAAAAACAGCTAAAATTTTTATTGTCATTTTTTAAACATAACATGAGACGGTCGAACCTTTACCAACATATGAAAATATTTTACCCACTTGAAAATAAAACCTCAACCAACTAGTAATTAAAAATCATGAAATCGTCAATTTTTTTACCAAACCTAATAAGCAATAAACGTAAAAATATCATCCCTTCAAAAACCACTCAAAAGCATAAATAAATAGCCTTAAAAATCTTTAACGTAAATCGTAATCATAAATCATAATTGCGTAAAAGTAGAAGCTGGTCCTCGTGTTGTGTGCACCTTCAGTCCAGCCAAATCAAGCATCAAGACCTCCCTCAACCTCACCTGCATCCATTACACCTAGTGAGTCTAAAGACTCAACACACCATAATTTTGATAATAAGTATATGTATAAAATCACATGCAACAGTGAAAGATACCTTTGCGTATAAAAATAGCATTTTCATGATATGCAAACATAAACATTAACCTTTCTCATTTTTCCTCAACATAACATGACATAAACCCTTTTATCATAATCATAAACATTTTCCTTTATTGAATTCAGATCGTTAATTATGACTTTCATTAATCCTCAAAAGTCGAAGGATCCATCTATATGAAATCACAGTACTGGGCGGCGGGGACATCATTGACATAAGATCGTCAACTGAGTCTTGGACTATCCTCAATCATATCCTCATATCCTGATTAGTCACATTTACTTCACTTTTATCAACGTTTCATATTTTCATCACTTTATAAAATCATGCAAAAATATCATTTTTCTTTTGAAACCAAGCATGCAACATATATTTTAAATGTCAACCTTAACTCATAAAAATCCAATAGAAATTTAAAACTAATAATTTAATCATGTAAAATTTTATAAACATTTTAACAACAATCATAATATCATAGAAACAAAATTTAGAGCACTGTCGTGATCTTTACTAATTTTAGGTGTAAAAAACCGTTTTACCTCTGGACGTGTCATTTTACGTTTTTGACTTTTTCTTGATTTCATTGACTCTAACATGTCCCAAATAATTATTTAAGCTTAAACTAAAATTCTCATTATATTATTTAGCATAAAAACATGACTTTTAAATTTATCTTTAATTAATCGTTTTGACGGTATTTTAATCTCGAAAAATCCCAAATTTTAAAATAAAATTCCTAAACTTAAAACATAGACTTTTTATATCATTTGGCCCTCATGAACTGTTAGAGTAGGTGCCCGTCGAGCCAAGTGTTGGCCGAGTGTTCACGATGAAACTCTATGTATAAACGATCTTTATTTTAATAATATTTGAATTTATTATATTGGCGCATCTTTATCTGTATACCCATGCTAGTTGCATAGATAAAGTCCTTGAATATACAAATAGTAGAAAGAATATGAGATGCTCATATGATGAGTATCATGAAACTCATATTTGGAATACTGTATATTCTAAACGGTTCCTAGTCGATTCAGCCGCCACTAAGAAGGATATAGGCCGCTCGAGTTAGAGACTAGTATCTGCGATGTGAGTACCATGTTTCATTGGTAGGGGACATTGTGATGTCCAAACATGCAGATAGGTGCTCCTTGTAGAGTGCACTGAACAACCCTCCGTAAAAGGACTTTCCAAGTGGTTCTCACTTATCGAGTGGAATAGTCCTAGTTTATGGTTGTACACCATTAGTCCTTATGACCCGGGACAACATTGAGACTCTATGTGCTAGAATTACACTTTGGCTTGTTTACCGACTCTCATAGGGTCATCAGGTGGCAAGGTTGGGTGTTCTGTCGAAACATATAGGAGTCGATGCATTGTAGTCGGGGATTCACCGCTTACCTTCGGGTATGGATATCCTATGTGTTCTCATGTGTATGTAGATTGAAATCTCTGATAAGAGTATGGTGGTAATTATGAAAGGGGTTTCATAGATTACACCATTGATGCAACTACAACATGACACATAGTATCGATTCATTGACAACTCTCGATAAACCAATGGTTGTCGAATCGGTCATGATATATGAGTTGAAGGGACCGTACTGTACGCTAACCATAATTGAATGGTTCTTGCAGGCACTATCATTTGATACCTAGGGAATCATGTAAGCGATGTTGCTAGGCGTTTAACATGATTCGTTGGGTGCTATCAGACTTGAGTTCTGACGTTCTTGTTATCAAAGAGTTGATAAGTAAGAATGGAGCAATTGGGGTATGCTAATATAAGGACATGTTTAGTCCGAATCACATGGAGATGTGAACCCACGGCTAGTTGTATCAATGAACCATTGAGGGCCACACAAGTGCTGGCTTTCTAGATCCCGTTGAGAAGTAAAAAAAAAATAGTTCAATGTGTTGAACGACTTATAAATGAGTTTATAAGTGTAAGGAAAAATAGAAGTATGAATTCTATGAGAAATGTAAATTTTAATTTATGGAAGTGTTCCTAAATTAAAATTTGGCCAATTGAATAATGTATTTGAAAATTGTGATTTTCATAAACATTATTATGGACTAAATTAAATTAATTCAAGTGTTGAATTAATTAAACACTAGTGGACCTAGTAGAGTCCAAATTATTAAATTAATTCAAGTGTTGAATTAATTAAACACTAGTGGACCTAGTAGAGTCCAAATAATTAAATTAATTCAAGTGTTGAATTAATTAAATTATATTGAGTCTTGTAGAGCTCAATTTAAATTAATTATTTAACTAGTGGGACTTGGGTAAATTCAAGTAATGTTTAATTAGTCTCAAATATGTTTGAGATAATTAAATTTAGTCCATGGTTTTTATTTTGAAAATAAACCATATAATATGCATGCATGGGAGGTGAAGGGTTGGAGACAACTTTTGCAACTATCAATGCTTGGCATGCTACTTTTGTCTCTACTTTTTGCAAGTCCAAGACAAGTCTCCCTTCCCCCTCATTCATGCAAGATGGCCGAATTCTCTATACACAATTCTCTCAAGTTTTCTCTCAATTTTTCTCTTCAAGTGTTGAGGAAGAAAAATACTTCTCCTTGAAAAATCCTTTTATTTTTCTAGTGCAAAATAAAAGGGGTTCTAGTTTGCTAGTGGTGGGCCTAATTTTGAAGGAAAGATTCAAGAACAAGGTGAAGCTTGTAGATTGTCTTGCCATCAAGAGCTTAGTTGTATATCAACTAAGTTGGAGCCATCATCAACCTCAAGAGGTTGATAGGTAACTATTTCTAAACACACTATGAATGTCATTTTGGTGTTTTATTGTATTTCCTACACAAATATATGGTGGCCGAAATATATATGCTAAAATCGAAATTTTTGTGATTCCGTTGCGTTTCCGACCACCGTAACCGATCCCCTTTCAAGTGGTATCAGAGCTATGGTTACGATTTTGTGTAGCAAATACAAGATATTATATTGAGATTGATTTCTAACCGCTTGAGAAATATTTTTGCAACAAAAACAAGGCCGAAAATTTTTCATTTTTGGGCAGCAAGTTGCTGCCCATTTCGGGCACCTCGGGAAATTTTTTATGCATGCTTGAGAAATATTTTTGCAACAAAAACAAACCCCTATGATTTAATAAAAAAAAAAAAAATTTTGTTGCCGGAATCCGGCGATGGCGATGACGACTAGGGTTTTCCAAAAGTGTTTTGGATTATCAAAGTGTCATGGGCCTTGAGTTGTTGGGCCATTAGATGGCTAACATGTTTGTGATTTTAAATGGGCCAAAACGGTTCTTGGTGAAAAATAATTTTAGGGCCCTTAAGTTTAAAATAACAAAGTTGCAAATATTTTCTCATGAAATAAATATTTTAAGTTGGACTTTAAATATTTATAGTAAATGGTGATTTATAAGAAATTCGGTTATAAATAAATTAATTTGAAAGTAGACAAAGGTGTTTGTATTCTTTGTTAATTTAGTTTATAATCGTGGCGGTTAGTGATTGGATCAAGATATATAATATTGGATCAATTAATTATTGTGATAATTAATTGATGGTGTATGATATGTGATATTATGCATGAAGGATGATCAAAAGCCCAAGCCCAATTTGCTAGGTGTATGCTAGGATATTTTGTGTTGAATGATTGTAATAATTATAAATTTATAAAGTGGGCTTGGTTTATGGCCCGTTCCCACCCCATGAGATGTATCCCTATTTGCCATGGATATTTATTTGTAAATATTAGTATAGTGGATGATCAAGATTGGAGATGGTGGCCATGATGATTATGAAGATCAAAGACATGTAAATATTGGAAGCTAATGTAATAGTTGCATTGCATCCCGTGCATTTACCCTAGGATTGAACCTAGGCCCGTGTTTAGCTCACACGGTCCGTTAGTATTGGGGCGATTGATCATCCTTGTTTTGTTTACTATTTATAATATATGCATGATATGTTATAAATAATGTGTATGTGCGTTATTATTATGATAATAACAAAGTTGCATGAATCTGGCAAACATACGATCAAACATGGCGAGCTTTTAAATAAAATTAATGATGAGACCTTTCAAAATTAAAAACCCTCATTTTGAATAAGATTCAAAATTAATATCAAGCCCGAAAAGAGGAATTATAAATTTGTTTATAATTTCCTTGTCTTCCATCGACAATGGGTGCATGATGAACGCTACCCGTACTCGGGGCTCGGCTCATATTATTGGGGGAGCTTTGGGTGCCGGAAAGCTGTGACATCCATTGACATGGTGATGCGAACTACGTGGAACTCCCATGATTTCGGCTCATATTATTGGGGAACTCATGGCGACCGTCCATTAAGGTTCAACATCGATGGGTAAGGCTTGACACGTGAAGATGAACGACGTCATATTATTGGGTCCTAATCAAACGTGAGACAAACGTTTACGTAGAGGGTTGCATTGTGATGCAATTGGAAACTACCTTTTAGGAATTATGATTGGCTGATATTATTCGGGATCATGATTTGCTAATTGGACCTTACGTACCTACTGAGGAAAGGAGTTTCCCGTTTTCACTAGAGGGTAGTGAAAGATGTCAAAACAGTGGGAGTAAACATTTATAAAGTTAAAGTCCAAACTTTATATCTTACTAAATATTTTAAAATAGTCATTAACATTTATCTGTTTACTTTTCAGTATTATTTCACAATGTCTTCAATTCGCAATCCGCTTTCTGCCATACTCGAAAAACATGTGTTAGCCGGACCTAACTACCTCACTTGGCTAAGAAATCTGAAAATCGTCTTGAACTCGGAAAATATTGCATATACACTGATTGAGTCGCCCCCTGATAAGGCTCCGACTGACTGCACTCCTGAGGAATTGCAGACCTACAAGGATTGGTGGCCATGACTTGAAGGCCAAGTGTTATATGCAGGCTTCTATGAATGATGAGCTGCAGAGGCGTTTTGAGGGTGCAAAGAGTGCTGCTGACATTCATTTGCACCTCAAGGAGCTCTTTGGTGAGCAGACTCGGCCTCTTAGGCATGCTACCGTCAAAGAGCTAATCACTTTGCGCATGCGAGATGGGGCCTCGGTCCATGAGCATGGCCTAAAGTTGATTGGACTCGTGGACAAGCTTGTTGGCATGGATTTGATGTTGCCTTCGGAGTTGACCACCGACGTGTTGCTGTTATCGCTGCCTAGCTCGTTTGATCCTTTTGTGGTGAATTTCAATATGAACAAGATAGAACCGACCCTTGAAGAGTTGGTGAACATGCTTGTAACTTTTGAGTCCACCATCAAGAAAGAGAAGTCGGTTCTTTATGTGGGTTCTTCATCTGGTACGAAGACCGATCCACGTGGGAAGAGGAAGAAGCGTTCTTTCCAATGTCCCAAGAAGAACGTGCCCTTGAAGAGGCAAGCTCCGAGTCCCGTTGTGGTAGCTACACCAGATAAAGCTAACAAGACTGTTGATATTTGTCATCACTGCAAGAAGCCTGGACATTGGAGGCATAATTGCAAGGAATATCTTGCCCAGAAGGGTTCTGGAAAGGGTATGTTCTATATTGAAGTAAACATTTCAATTAACTCTACTTCTTGGGTATTGGATACCGGCTGTGGCTCACATCTCTGTAATGATTTGCAGGTGATGGGAAGAAGTAGGAGGCTCCGGGAAGGTGAGACCTTCTTGAGGATGGGCAATGGAGCAAGAGTTGCTGCCAAGGCTGTAGGAGATGTTTACTTGCATTTGAACAATGATTTTAAGCTTGTTTTAAGAGATGTTTTGTTTGTACCAGAATTGGTGAAAAACATTATTTCCATTTCTATGCTTGATATTGATGGATTTTCTTGTCTATTTAGCAAAGGTGTTTGCAATATTTACAAGAATGAATGTTTAGTTGGTACCGGAGAACTTGAAAACAATCTCTACACCTTAAAATTAAAAGATATTCCGATTAACAATGTCCAAGCAATAACAACAACAAGCAAGCACAAACAAGATACTCTAAATTCGGCACAATTATGGCATGCTCGATTAGGACATATTTCCCTAAGAAGAATGAACAAGCTAGTGGGAGTGGGCATGTTTGATATGTCCGATATTAATGCTCTCACGACTTGTGAATCCTGTCTAAAAGGAAAGATGACCAAGATTCCCTTTAAGGACCATGTGGAGCGAGCCAAAGGGTTATTGGATTTGATCCATACCGATGTGTGCGGTCCGCTTAGCATCACTACTAAGCATGGACATGCCTACTTCATCACCTTTACCGATGACTTTTCGAGGTATGGGTATGTGTATTTGATGAAATACAAGTCTGAAGCCTTTGAAAGGTTCAAAGAATTCAGAAGTGAAGTAGAGAAGCAATTGGGACGAAGCATCAAGGCACTTCGATCGGATCGAGGTGGTGAGTACTTGAGTGCCGAGTTCCAAGAGTATCTTAGGGAGAATGGGATTCTCTCGCAGTGGACTCCGCCCGCTTCACCGCAGTTGAATGGTGTTTTGGAGCGTCGTAACCGAACTTTGATGGACATGGTTCGGTCTATGATGGGGTTCACGGAGTTGCCGCCATCATTTTGGGGATATGCGCTTGAGACAGCGGCACTGTTGTTGAACAATGTCCATTCAAAAGCAGTTGACAAGACTCCATATGAGATATGGATGGGTAAGCCACCCAAATATTCTTATATTAGAATATGGGGGTGCCCTGCTTATGTGAAGCAGGTAGTGGGAGATAAATTGGATAGTCGATCCATTTTATGTTACTTTGTGGGATATCCAAAGAATTCGGTTGGCTACTACTTCTATCATCCCCAAGAAACAAAAGTGTTTGTTTCTAGTAATGCAACCTTTTTGGAAAAGGAATTTCTATTGGATAGAAAAAGGGAGATGATAGAACTCGAAGAAGTTCGAGAGACACCCACAATTATAGAACCCACACCCGAAGAGCCAAGAGAGGAGATACAAGCTCCTAGAAGATCCGAGAGAGTCTCGAGACCACCTATGAGGCATGGTCTACTTCTTGAAGAGGACCATGATGAGCCTAACCTAGGATGTGATCCAAGGACCTTCAAGGAAGCATTATTTGATGCCGATTCATCCAAGTGGCTTGAAGCAATGGAATCTGAGATGAATTCCATGCATTCGAACCAAGTGTGGAATCTCGTGGATCCACCTGAGGGAATTGTTCCCATAGGGTGCAAATGGATTTACAAGAGGAAACTTGGGGCGGATGGGAAGGTATTGACCTTCAAGGTGCGATTGGTGGCAAAAGATATACTCAAAGCTGTGAAAGACATACTCAAGTACTTGAGGAGGACCAATAAATTGTTCTTGGTCTATGGGGGTGGAGAACTAAAATTGGAAGGCTATACGACTCTAGCTTCCAAAGCGATATTGATGACTCAAAGTCAACCTCTGGATTCATGTTCATGCTCAATGGTGCTTCTGTCTTTTGGAAGAGTTCCAAGCAAGACAGTACAGCGGATTCCACCACTGAGGCAGAATACATTGCTGCATCAGCTACAGCAAAGGAGGCAAATTGGATAAGGAATTTCGTCCAAGAGTTGGGCGTCATTCCTAATGGAGTTGCTCCTGTCCCTGTGTTTTGTGACAACACGGGAGCGATTGCTCAAGCAAAGGAGCCGAGGTCTCATCAGAAGTCCAAACACGTATTGAGAAAGTACCACATCCTCAGAGATATCGTGGAAAGAGGAGATGTCATGATTGACAAAGTCGACTCCGCAGATAATGTTGCTGATCCACTAACTAAGCCTTTACCAGGACCATCATTCGAGAAGCATCGCGAATCAATGGGTCTGAAGTATATGGGTAGTTGGCTCTAGTGCAAGTGGGAGATTGTTAGAGTAGGTGCCCGTCGAGCCAAGTGTTGGCCGAGTGTTCACGATGAAACTCTATGTATAAACGATCTTTATTTTAATAATATTTGAATTTATTATATTGGCGCATCTTTATCTGTATACCCATGCTAGTTGCATAGATAAAGTCCTTGAATATAAAAATAGTAGAAAGAATATGAGATGCTCATATGATGAGTATCATGAAACTCATATTTGGAATACTGTATATTCTAAACGGTTCCTAGTCGATTCAGCCGCCACTAAGAAGGATATAGGCCGCTCGAGTTAGAGACTAGTATCTGCGATGTGAGTACCATGTTTCATTGGTAGGGGACATTGTGATGTCCAAACATGCAGATAGGTGCTCCTTGTAGAGTGCACTGAACAACCCTTCATAAAAGGACTTTCCAAGTGGTTCTCACTTATCGAGTGGAATAGTCCTAGTTTATGGTTGTACACCATTAGTCCTTATGACCCGGGACAACATTGAGACTCTATGTGCTAGAATTACACTTTGGCTTGTTTACTGACTCTCATGGGGTCATCAGGTGGCAAGGTTGGGTGTTCTGTCGAAACATATAGGAGTCGATGCATTGTAGTCGGGGATTCACCGCTTAACTTCGGGTATGGATATCCTATGTGTTCTCATGTGTATGTAGATTGAAATCTCTGATCAGAGTATGGTGGTAATTATGAAAGAGGTTTCATAGATTACACCATCGATGCAACTACAACATGACACATAGTATCGATTCATTGACAACTCTCGATAAACCAATGGTTGTCGAATCGGTCGGGATATATGAGTTGAAGGGACCGTACTGTACGCTAACCATAATTGAATGGTTCTTGCAGGCACTATCATTTGATACCTAGGGAATCATGTAAGCGATGTTGCTAGGCGTTTAACATGATTCGTTGGGTGCTATCAGACTTGAGTTCTGACGTTCTTGTTATCAAAGAGTTGATAAGTAAGAATGGAGCAATTGGGGTATGCTCATATAAGGACATGTTTAGTCCGAATCACATGGAGATGTGAACCCATGGCTAGTTGTATCAATGAACCATAGAGGGCCACACAAGTGCTGGCTTTCTAGATCCCGTTGAGAAGTAAAAAAAAATAGTTCAATGTGTTGAACGACTTATAAATGAGTTTATAAGTGTAAGGAAAAATAGAAGTATGACTTCTATGAGAGAAATGTAAATTTTAATTTATGGAAGTGTTCCTAAATTAAAATTTGGCCAATTGAATAATGTATTTGAAAATTGTGATTTTCATAAACATTATTATGGACTAAATTAAATTAATTCAAGTGTTGAATTAATTAAACACTAGTGGACCTAGTAGAGTCCAAATAATTAAATTAATTCAAGTGTTGAATTAATTAAATTATATTGAGTCTTGTAGAGCTCAATTTAAATTAATTATTTAACTAGTGAGACTTGGGTAAATTCAAGTAATGTTTAATTAGTCTCAAATATGTTTGAGATAATTAAATTTAGTCCATGGTTTTTATTTTGATAATAAACCATATAATATGCATGCATGGGAGGTGAAGGGTTGGAGACAACTTTTGCAACTATCAAGGCTTGGCATGCTACTTTTGTCTCTACTTTTTTGCAAGTCCAAGACAAGTCTCCCTTCCCCCTCATTCATGCAAGATGGCCGAATTCTCTATACACAATTCTCTCAAGTTTTCTCTCAATTTTTCTCTTCAAGTGTTGAGGAAGAAAAATACTTCTCCTTGAAAAATCCTTTTATTTTTCTAGTGCAAAATAAAAGGGGTTCTAGTTTGCTAGTGGTGGGCCTAATTTTGAAGGAAAGATTCAAGAACAAGGTGAAGCTTGTAGATTGTCTTGCCATCAAGAGCTTAGTTGTATATCAACTAAGTTGGAGCCATCATCAACCTCAAGAGGTTGATAGGTAACTATTTCTAAACACACTATGAATGTCATTTTGGTGTTTTATTGTATTTCCTACACAAATCTATGGTGGCCGAAATATATATGCTAAAATCGAAATTTTTGTGCTTCCGTTGCGTTTCCGGCCACCGTAACCGATCCCCTTTCATGAACCACGACTCGACCCCTGTGAGACGTGTTTTGATTATTTTAGCTTTTAAAAACCCTAACTTGACCTAGTTGTTTCGACCCCGAGCCATGGTTCGATTTTCACGAACCACACCCGATCAAAGCTGGACCAACCACTGACCAACACCATTAGGCACCTATTGGACCCTAGGAACTCATGGAAACCGCCCCTAGCCCCATAACCGAACCACATCAACTTTAACATTAAGTGGCCGAGAAACCCATGTAGACAATGACTCGTGTTTAGGTGCCTAGGAATCTAACCATCGACTCGGCTCTCGAACCAGCCTCTCCAGCACTCACCTAGGACCCTTAGGACGCACCTAGCCCTAGAACCCCAGGCTGAGCCCTTGACTCCTGCGCAAGCCTGCAACCTGCACGTGCCTCTTGCCACTCTCAGGTAGGAGTCCTAGCTTGGCTAGGACTCCTTCCCTAGCCCTTAACTCGAGTCCTACCTGGCTAGGACTCTCCCCCTGACCCTTCCCCAACCTTGGC
The DNA here is from genome assembly GCF_022965805.1 of Primulina eburnea. Lineage (NCBI taxonomy): Eukaryota > Viridiplantae > Streptophyta > Magnoliopsida > Lamiales > Gesneriaceae > Primulina > Primulina eburnea. Next base: position 19,685,284 of record NC_133112.1, on the reverse strand, counting down.
TAGCCCCTGGACTAAAGTCGTGACAAAGCAAGCCACTTACTTCCCACAACTGTGCCCTTCAATCCCTTGTGACAGATTTTCAAACAAACCCTCTACCAGCTTCCATGTAGCCCTTGAGCCGTGGGTTAGGGGCGTTTAAACACTCCTAAAAGCTTCTCTTTTAGTTACCCTATGATGGTAGCCTCCTCATGCATCAATATATCAAGTTTTGGAACCAAATTCATGAGTTTAGTATATGTATAGGCATAATCACGAAAATATTAATAAGAGAATCATGTTTATCATACAAACTGTAACGTACCGTATTTTGAACTACTTGAAATTTGCAGGAAAAATAAGCATTTTCTTAAATACAAAATAATTTTCAGATTGCGATCATCAATAAACTGTTCATTCAAAACATTTGCAATTAAAGAGATCACCAATAAAGTTTTCTAAAGAAAAATAATTGTTTAAATATCGTAAACAATAACGTGAAATAAGAGTACTTGAAACATTGCATAATCTCTTACAAACATGGGCGGTCCTCAAGTTTAGCCTACTGCTCAGTCCAACCGGCTCATTGGTCTCCACCCCTCGTCTCCTAAAATTCATCCTCACCTGCATCGATCAAGTCTAGTGAGTCAAAAGACTCAACATGTATAAATTGGAAATATCAAGTAATACGTAATAAAACCACATGCATCTTTAAATAGAGCGTACATACTTGAAACTTGAACGTAGTAGAATAAACTTATATGTGCCATCATTATAAAACTTTTCTTAAACATACTTGCATCATACATACTTGAGTATACATAACATAATTTTGTGTAGAGATATTTTTCAAAGCAAGTCACCCATACATAAATGTGCCTGATCAGACTAAACCACAGTACTGGCTGACAGGGAAGATCCACTGCCACATACATGAGATCCCCATTCATGCTTAACGGGTGGATTGTTCCCTGACCATGTTTTACCGCTTTCCAATCCTGATCTAAATTCGTTCATGCTTTACCAGGTGGAGAGGTCATCGGCCACGTTCACCGACTTCCAAACCCGTTCATAATTTGGTCACAAGACATTTAGCATACCTAAAAAACTTAAAATATTTTCTTTTGCATGTTGAACATACTTAAAAACGTCGAGGGCTTCATTGGAACATTCTGGACATGCTACCCTAACAACAGTAGCAAGGATTGAGGAGATCCCTACGAAGCCTGCAACCAAAACTTCAAGAACACATTGAAAACGCATTTTCAGAAAAGTGCAGTTTGAGCAGTCTCACGGAAACAATCATAACTCACTCATTTCTTATCCAAAAATTACGAATTTAATTTTCAAATCGAAGGTATGAAAAAGTACTACGTTTTTTATGTTGAAAGTGTTTCCAGAAAATCGACCAAAAAGTCGCAGTATTTAAAATGACAGCAAATTCGTGTTTTGAGATCCAAAAATCGTTTGAAAAGCGATCCACCCATTTTTTGCTCAAACTTTTTCATAACATACACATGTTTTTCATACAATATACAACAAAATAAGTACTATGACAATATCGATACAAAAACGAAAGAATATATATGCCTTTGATATTTAACGTTACCGAAACGACGACACCGAAGCGGGAAGGATGTAAGGGTTGATCCGGGATGAACATGGCACGATATTTCTTGAAGAAAACTCAACGAGAATTGCTGGAAAATTTGAAGAGAAGGGGATGACTGCTGGTACATTAGAACCCTAAGCTTTTCTCTTAAAAAATGAAATGAAATGGAAAGGAGAATTGTGTGTGGGTGATAATGTTTGTGTGCGTGTGTTTGTAGGTAATGAGGGGAAATAATTTAGCTTGATTAACTATTAATTGCCTAATTAGGGGATAATCATGCATGGGTAAATAATTAATAATGGGACAAAATTGTGCTCAATTAATAATTAATTGCCTAATGATGGGATAATCATGCATGAGTAAATAATAATAAAATAATACTATTCTAATACTAACTTTTCTAACAACTCTAATTTAAAATAAAATACACAAGTGACACATCTTTAAAAGTTTAAAAACTCATAAAATAACTTAATAATCAAATTAGGATTTAAAAATGCTAGAAACTAAATAAATCATTTAAAATGACACTTTCTTGACTTAAAATAAAATACCACATTTCAAAATTGCCAAAATCGTCGTCAGTCTCATTTCCTCGATCCTGCATCGAATAATCTCCTGAAACATGAAACTCAAGAAAAAATTTTAACGTGCATCACAAAACCATAATTAATTTAAAATAATGCATTTGAATAAATCATGCATCTCTAAAATCTTTTTAAATTTAAATAAATGATTTAACAATTTAATTAAATGCATGAGTTTTACGTGTACTGAATTTAGGCTCTACACAAACATAATTTCAAACGATAATATGATGTGATAGACGAGAAAATGAGATGTATGGCGTACCTTTGTGTTTTAAACGCACGATTATTCATTGACGATTTGCGAAAAACGGAGCAAGACGTTGGCTAGAACTTTTCCCTTGAGATTTTCTCGATTTTTCTCAAAATTTTGATGGGGTGTGTGTGTGTGTTGTGTATTTGAGTATTTCTTGGGAGAGAAAATCAGATTGAGGCGTGAGTTGTGTAGGTGGGTTTGTGGGTGTTTTACATATTATAAACTAATTAAACCCTTAATTAAAATTAAGTCCATTAAACCCCCAAATTAGGCCCACTAGTGCTTGATTAGGATTTATTTAATATACTAAAAATAGTTTTGTTAAAATAAGATTATGAACTTAATAGCCGGATTGCCGAAAAGTTCGTATTTTTTGTTGAAAAACCAACACCGATAAAATTTACGTCCCAACACATAAAATCACCTCAAAAACTCCTTATTTTCAAAAATATGAAAGCCCATCAGCCATATTTTAAATAATTAAAAATAATTAATAGATAAAAACATTTTACGTTTTCCAGCCCTCGGTTTCCATTCTTCGGTCTCAACTTGAATATCCCTTAAAAATACAATTTTATGCATCATGACAATTAAATCCTATTTAACATAAAATTATGTACGTTAGATAATCAATTAATCAATTAAATCAATTAATTACTTATTTTTCATATTTCTTAGATTTACATGCAGTTGAATTACGTCGTCTTAAATTTGGATCTTACAGTTTGTGTGCGTGTTCTAGGACTCTAAACTCGTGTAAAACAATGCTTTATTTTGTCCTAATCATGGCAACTCCTTTAGATCATATTAAACATGATTTCGTGAGAGTGTGGGGCTTGGGGTGTAGGCTTAATGGGGTTATTTAATATATTATATACTTAATTAATCCATTAACAAGGCTTAGGCTAATTAATAAACTTAATTAAGCCCACTTAGCCCATTAGTGTTTAATCAAAATACTTAAAAATAATTTTGTTTAAATAAGTTTGTGAATTTTTTAGTCAGGTTGTCAAAATGTTCGTATTTTTGTTGAAAAACCAACATCGATAAAATTTACGTCCTGATGCATAAAATCACCTCAAAACCCCTTATTTCCAAAGTATTAAATATCATCAATCATATGTTAAATAATTTGAAACACTTATTTAATAAAAAAAAATTCTATTTTTCATCCTTCGATCTCTGTTCCTCGATCGAAACTCGAATAACCCTTAAAATAAATTTTAATGCATGTCCGTAGAAAACTACTAAAACATCATGTAAACATGTCACATAATCAGTCAAGAAATTTAAAATGAATTAATTAACTATTTTCATATTCCTTATATTTTCATGCAGTTGAATTACGTCTTCTTAATTTTGGTCTTTACATAGATATTCATTCTGGATACTATCAATTAAAGGTTAAGGAGTCAGATTTTCATAAGATAGCGTTTAGGACTCGATATGGGTTGACCAATGTGCCAGCGATCTTCATGGATCTCATGAATAGCGTATTTCAGCCATATCTGGATCAATTTGTTATAGTCTTCATCGATGATATTTTGATCTATTATAAAAGTAAAGAGGAGCATGGTCAACATTTGAGGACAGTACTGCAAACACTGCAAGATCGGAAATTATACGATAAGTTCAGCAAGTGCGAGTTTTGGCTTGATAGAGTGGTATTCTTAGGCCATGTCATTTCGAGAGATGAGGTTGAGGTCGAGCAAAGTCGATGCAGTTAAAAAATATCCCGTACCTAAGAGCGTAACCGAGATCCGTAGTTTCTTGGGACTAGCTGGCTATTACCAAATGTTCATACAAGGATTCTCTTCTATTGCAGTACCCTTGACCGCCTTGAAAAAGAAGAATGAAAAGTTTATATGCGGATCCGAATACGAAGAAAGTTTTGACAAGTTGAAGAAAGCTTTGATTTTAGCACCAGTATTATCGATGCCATCGGGGCAAGGAGAGTATGTTCTTTATACGAACGCTTCGAAACTTGGGTTAGGCGCAGTTATGATGCAAAATTATCGAGTTATAGTCTATGCGTCTAGACCAGGGCAACCGAGGGAGAGCCCCATAGGGGTAGGGCTCTTCCCATGGACGTGCAAGCGTGCGGGGGTCAGCGCTGGCTTAGGCTAGCGGGCAAGGCTTGGAACAGGGTCCAGTGAGGGTCAGGAGGGTGAGGGTGAGGGTGAGGGTGAGGGTAGAAGGGTCCTCGTTGAGTGTAGAGTCCTAGGCGCACAAGGAAGGAACTCCCACGGCTCTCGTCTCGGACAGGAGGCTGCAGCTTGGGCTAGGGGCTAGTTTAACGACTCAGGGCTGGTCAGGAGGAACCCTAGGTGTTCTGGTCAGGGGTTGGCTCGAGGTGGCTCGGGAGTGGTTTGAAGGAAAAGTAAAATGGATGGAAAGGAAACTAGCTAGGGTTCGGGTTTTTGAAGTGAATGGTTAATTGGTGATGAACTTTTCTTAAAAATTTCATTTAGTACTCATGTTGCGCATTTTATTTCATTTTGATGATGTGGATGTATTATTTAGTTTTGCTGGTAAAAACGCTAATATACCGGATGTATGTAGCAAGGAGCTGTTTAGATGGCTAAATATTAACTTGTAGTTCTTGTTTATTTTGTTTTGGGGTGCAATTTGATATGAACTGTCTGAAAAATGGACATCTTGTTTAAGAAGACAAAATTGGCGAATGCACTTATTTGAGGGTGCATAATTATGAAGTCTGATGTTGTAGAACGATCATTGAATTTGTATTGAGCTAATGCCAAGAATAATTGCAAATATCATCAGTGTGTTGGTTCAGATTGTGAAGAAATAGAGACCGAAATTCCAGAAATTGGGGCTGGCTCTGTGAAGGGTTCGTATAGCTCCAGAAGAGGAGGAACCGTTGGAATACTAAGAAATTGGAGAAGTACTATGATGTCTTGAAGAACGAATTCGAAGCACTGAAATCGGATAATAATTCCTTCTAGTTTCAAAACAAAAAACTACAATCACATGCCAATTCATTTATCATTTACTTTTCAATTCTTGTTTAAATGTTCTTTAATTTGTCAATTCGAATTTGGTAAATAACCCCATAATGTAATCAGCCATAGGGGCTTTAATTGTTCAGCAAGTTGATTAAACCAAGTTGGTAGTTTTACTAGTTTTTACTGTTTGATTGCTGTTATTTTGACTAGTATTTACTGCGACAGACCAATTACAATGGTGGCAAGCAATCACGAGCAAGCTTCTTTGATGCGGATTTGAGCATTAATTCCTTTGTTATGGTTGTTTTTCAAGTATAGTTGTGTCATGTGATGGGTCTGATATGAATTTTTCATGTTTTATGTGCACAAAATTGAAGGTGAAAATGGGGTAGGAAATTTTCTTACTTTCAAGTTTATAGTCGATAAAAAAGCTGCGACGGTTTCTTGCAGTTATGTTTCTGCATATTTACGAATTATATTAACGTCATTGTTGATTAAGCCATCGATACAAAAATACAGCAAATGAAGCTATTTAAAACAACCATTGTTGATAGATTCATCACATCATTTGTAATGCCCGGAAATTTAATTACCGTAATCTGAAATGATTTGGATATGATTACTGTAATCGGAGATTAATCCGGAATGATTTATTGAATTAATTGAGATAATTATAGACGGAACGGATCGGATTAGAACACATGTGAAAGGTGTAAATTGTGTGTGCAAATTAATGTGTTGGCGCACATGCGCGATCAAGATTGGCGCACATGTGCGAGAATCACAGTAGGGTTGGCGCACATGCGCGAAGACAGGCGCGCATATGCGCGACACCTCCAGAAGCCTTGGCGCATATGCGCGAATTGAGTGGCGCATATGCGCGGGAGGGCCAGAAGGGGTGGCGCATATGCGCAGAAATAATGGCGCATATGCGCGAGTAGCATTCTCGCCGAGACAGTAGGTCTCGCGCATATGCGCGAGTAGTGGCCGCGCATATGCGCGAGACGTGCTGCGTGAAGAAGTATGCCACGTTTTTATACATGCATGGAGTATATATATATACATATAACAAGCGTCTCTCATTCAGAATAGCAAAGGAAATCGACAAGTTTGGGGGAAAGCTTTGTTCTTTTCTTCGAAATCGATTTGCGAGTAAACCGTCTATCTGAATTGAAATCCGACTTCGGTACTGTGTTCCTATCAACGCAGGCTACACAATGACGTAAGTTTTATTACGTTTAGACAAGATTTGAATTTATGATGTTGTTAGAATTGAATATTATTCAGATATGGTGTTTCTGCTACCGTAAATATTGTAGAATCGAAGTCAGATTTAGAAATAGACTGGGTATGGAATTGTTATGAATTTTAGAGTTGATTTGATTGAGATTGCTATCAGAATTATGCTGTTATTCATTCTACAGGATACCGGTATTGAAGTTATAGAATGTACTGAGATTTATTAGGATTTCTGGTATTATACTTGTGATGTTAAGACTGACGGGGTTACAAGACTGTATTGTTATGCCGTCTAAACATCAGTGGGTACAGATTGATCGGATTCAGTATTAGTTTCTGTTATCTTGTGATATGGTTGATATGAATCAGATTGTAGTGTATTCAGATATTGACCAGACAGATTTTGAATTGGGTTACACATTGATACAGCGTATCTGTTATTGTCATTTCAGATCAGATATGGACAAATTCGACTTCGAGACGTCGTCTTCATCAGATCAAGAAGACAAAGGTATAATGCATGTGATATTCGGGAAGTCCCAACTCAAATGAAATCTCATTTGCGTTTCCCTAATAAAATCACATACTAGATTATTATTTATATTGTTACCTGATTATGCTTTGATTTTAGAATTGTATTCAAGCAGGTAAGATAATTGTGATATTCAGTTATGAATATGATTATGCTTTGTTTACAGATTGTTATTCATTGCATTTAAGATAGGAAAGTCTTGACAGTCATTGTCAGACTTCTAGACGTTCGGTGTATCTCAACTTAGGAGTAGTCATTACTCCTATTGCCAGCCGTCGATACAGCTCGGACCGAAGTCTAGGAATAAGACGTACAGTCGCCCCGAGTGGTTGGGTAGGTGACAGCCAGTGACGTCTTATTCACCCCGGGATCCCTAGAGTTATAGTTGAGTCGAGTCTAGACATGATTTGATTAGGACTGCATGCTCATATGGAGGTGGCTCCTAGATCATGGGACCCATCGTTATTGCTTTCAGTTATGATAGCATGTTTGTATGATTTAGATTGTTTATGTGCATATTTATTGATTTAAATTGCATGCGAGTTTAAATGGATTTCGTAGATTAGGAAATCTATTATTTTGATTCTAATCATGATTTATTTTGAATATATACATGCTTACCATGTTTTATACTGGGATTTATTCTCACCGGAGTTATCCGATTGTTGTCTTGTTTTGTATGTGTGCATGAAAACAGGTGGGGCTGGATCAGGGTCAAGATGATGATGAGAGAAGACGAGTGTAGTGTGGTGATTCCGGACTTACAGTAGACTTGGTTTTATTACTGGACTTTAGTAGTTGAACCTTAAATTAGCTTGTTGTACTTTAATACTGAAATTTATTTTATACAGACATGTATAGTATTTAGATTCCATTACCTTCCGCAGTTATATCTTAAAACGAAAAAATTTGGAGACCCTGTTTTATCTTCATTGATAATTAAATCCCAAAGATGATTAGCGTCCGGGTCCCCACATCATTGATGTCTAATTTTGTTGTTTACAACTATTTTGATTATTTTTACAATTGTTTTGAAGGATTTGAGTCATTGTTAGTTGGTTAGCTGTACGTATAATGGAGGTTGGGGTGGAGTATTTCTTGCAATTTGAATCGCGAAATGCTAACAATCCGAATGACATGCCTTTCCCATGTGAAAAATGTGGTAATATAAAGACGAAAGATATTGACACTATAAGGGCTCATTTGTGTTGTAATGGTATATATTTAACATATCATACATTGATTTGGCATGGCGAAAGATCTAAGTTCGGGAACTCAATGATTGATAGTGATCAAGTAGAGCAAAATGAACGCAAATATTTTACCAAGGAACCTACAAGTATGGTACATGGTGCATATGATAGTTATGTTGAGAATACAAACCGATTCCATAATCTACTTGAAGATGCCGAGAAATCTTTATATCCTGGATGTGTTAAATTTATAAAGTTATCTGCACTTGTGAAATTATATAACTTGAAGGAAAAATATAATTGGAGTGATAAAAGTTTCTGTAATGCACATGGACTGTTCCCGATTAGGCTTCTTAAGTCCCCTCACGGTTATCCCATTACCCATTACTCATAGAACTTCTCCAGCCCAGGCACTGGAGCTTTTGCCTTACCCAAGATTAGAGCCCAAGACCTCCTGGACTTATATAGATCTTGGCAGCAATCCTGGTACCAGTTGAGCTACTTGATCAACTGGTACCAGGATTGCTGCCATGATCTATATAAGTCCAGGAGGTCTTGGGTTCTAATCCCGGGGAAGGCAAAAGCTCCAGTGCCTGAGCTGGAGAAGTTCTATGAGTAATGTGTAATGGGATAACCGTGAGGGGACTTAAGCCCAATCGGGAACAACCCATGTGAATTACAAAAAAAGATCAACTGGTACCAGGATTGCTGCCAAGATCTATATAAGTCCAGGAGGTCTTGGGTTCTAATCCTGGGAAGGCAAAAGCTCCAGTGCAAATATGTTTTCATAATCAAAAGATATCAAATATAGTTGCCAAAATAATGAAAAGTCTAAACTAGGAAATATTTGCGTCTCGCGCACATGCGGCGCTATACTAAGGTGGTATGCGGAAGTCTCTGCCCGCCGCGCGCATATTCGTGCTCTATACCTGTGCATATGCACGGAAGTCTCTGTCTGAGTTATCTTCGGTGGCCCTTCTTGTGCATATGTGTACCTCGTCTGGGCGCATGTGTGCGAGGTCTTATGTCTTGTTTTGGGTTTTGCTTTGTGCGGATGCTTGAATAATGTTCAAATGACTCCGATGCATGACGAACCTTTCAGCACTCTGTACCTCGCTTGTAAATCCTTCTTCTTTGCTCATAAGCCCATGCAATGATTCTTTGAACCTCTTCAGTCGTCCCCTCGTGATTGGTCCCTCCGACAACTCTAAAGGGTCTCATGCTTTCTTTGGGGCTTGACCATCCTTGTTCGCATCATCTGCCCCTTCTTTAAAAGGATTTGTCCTCAAATTTTGCACATCACCTACATCAAACAACGAAAGATCACTAGCATTAAAAGTAGAACTGACGTTATACTCACCTGGTAGATCTAGTTCGTAGGCGTTGTCATTGATCATTTCGAGGACTTGAAATGGTCCATCACCCCTCGGTAGTAGCTTTGAACGTCGCTTAGGGAACCTTTCCTTCCGCAAGTGTAGACACACCCAATCACCCTTCTCACATACCACCTTATTTTTCCCCTTGTTGGATTGTTTGGTGTATTTTTCATTTTTGTTCTCTATGTTGGCCTTGACCCTCTCATGCAAACTCTAACAAATTCATCCTTTTTTTGTCATCCGTGTTTAACCTTTCACTCACAGGTCAAGTGTGAGGCCCGGGGCCGAAGAGGGCGGGGGGTGGTCGCCAGTGCCATGAGAGGTGGCACAGACAATGAGCGGCTCCTGGCAGGCTTCTAGGTGGAGGGAACATAAATGAACCGTTCTTACACCGGAAGGAGAGAGATTCCGAGACTGTTCAATGTAATGGACTGTACAGTTGAAGAGGGCTTATAAGATTTGATTGGTACTACTCATATCACGAAGGTGCATCTTCTTTTCGGTAGCTGATCACATAAGAACTCCAAAGTTAAGCGTGCTAGACTTGGAGCAATTTTGGGATGGGGAACTCCTGGGAAGTTTCTCAGGGTGCGTGTGAGTGAGGACAAAAGCACGCTGGAAAGACCCGTCTTGGTACAGTGAGGACAGTCGTCGAATTTAGGGCGTTACAAGTGGTATCAGAGCCGACCTCTCCGAGTACGGTGTGGTTCGGGGAAGAACGAAGCGGAAGCTGATGGGCATGTGAGGCCCAGGGTCGAAGAGGGCTGGGGTGATCGTCGGTGCCATGAGAGGTGGCACGGACAATGAGCGGCTCCTGGCAGGCTTCTAGGTGGAGGGAACATGAATGAACCGTTCTTACACCGGAAGGAGAGGGATTCCGAGACTGTTCAATGTAATGGACTGTACAGTTGAAGAGGGCTTATAAGATTTGATTGGTACTACTCATATCACGAAGGTGCATCTTCTTTTCGGTAGCTGATCACATCAGAACTTCAAAGTTAAGCGTGCTTGACTTATGGCAATTTTGGGATGGGTGACCTCCTGGGAAGTTTCTCAGGGTGCGTGTGAGTGAGGACATAAGCACGCTGGAAAGACCCGTCTTGGTACAGTGAGGTCAGTCGTCGAATCTAAGGCGTTATATAAAGACATCAAATCCAATGGCGTCAAAGGGTTAAAACCATAAACAATCTCAAATGGCGAATAACTAGAAGTAGAATGCATGCTACGATTATAAGCAAACTCAACAAATACTAAACATTCTTCCCAATTCTTTAAGTTCTTTTTAAGAATATCACGCAAAAATGTTCCTAAAGTTCTGTTAATCACTTCAGTTTGTCCATCTGTCTAAAGACGACACGTGGAATAAAACAAAAACTTTGTGCCAAGTTTAGCCCACAATGTTTTCGAAAAGTAACTCAAGAATTTAACATCACGATTAGAAACAATAGTCTTAGGCATACCATGCAACCTAACGACTTTTCTAAAGAACAAATCCGCAATGTTAGAAGCATCATCAGTTTTATGACAAGCTATAAAATGTGTCATTTTAGAAAATATATCCATCACAAAAAATAAGAATCCCTCCCCTTCTTTGTCCTAGGCAGCTCCAAAACAATGTCTATAGAAATATCAACCCAACGTTCACTAGGAACGGGAAGTAATGTATACAATTCATGTGGTTGTGTTCTAGATTTAGCTTGCCTACGAGTTATGCACTTATCACACACACGCCAACATCATGTTTCATATGCGGCCAATAAAAATGTTCATGCAAAGCACTCAAAGTTTTTGCCACACCAAAGTGTCCCATCAAACCACTGCCATGTGCCTCCATAACAAGTAATTCACAAATGGATGATCTAGGAATGCACAACCTATCTTATTTAAACAAGAAACCATTATGCAAATAGAATTTTTCATGTGGACCATACATACAAGTTTCAAACACATTCTTAAAATCCTCATCTAGCACATACAACTCTTTGACATGCTCAAAACCCAAAATTTGAGACTCCAAGGTAGAGAAAGTATGTACTTTTGTGATAGTGCGTCACCCACTACGTTTTCCTTACCTTTCTTATATTTGATAATATAGAGGAATGTCTCCACAAACAGCACCCACTTGGCATGTCTCTTGTTTGACTTCTGCTGCCCCTTAAGATGCTTTAAGGATTCATGATACGTATGAATCACAAACTCCCTAGGCCTCAAGTAGTGCTGCCAAGTCTCTAGCGTCCTCACAAGCGCATAGAGCTCCTTGTCATATGTTGGATAGTTCAGCGCTGCTCCATTAAGCTTTTCACTAAATTACGCCACCGGCCGTCCTTCTTGCATCCAAACTCCACCAATACCTACACCTGAAGCATCACATTCAATTTCAAAAGTATTAGAAAAATCAGGTAAAACAAGTAAAGGAGCATTAATTAATTTTTGCTTGATAATATTAAAGGACTTCTCTTTTTCATCGCCCCAATGGAATGGAACGTTCTTCTTGATTACCGCCGTCATCGGTGCTGCCAGAGTGCTAAAATCCTTTACAAACCTCCAATAGATGCTTGTAATTCCATGAAATCTTCGGACTTGACCAACAGTAGTAGGCGATTGCCAATCTCGAATAGCACTTACCTTGTCTTCATCAACTTGTATCCCCTGTGAGCTTACCACAAAACCAAGAAAGACAAGTTTTCTTGTACAAAAATCACATTTCTTCAAGTTAGCATATAAACTTTCTTCCCTTAGTGTGATTAGCACAAGTCTCAAGTGTTTAACATGCTCATCCAAGTTTTTGATATACACTAGGATATCATCAAAGTAAACCAAAACAAATTTTCCTATGTATGCACGCAAGACATGGTTCATTAACCTCATAAAGGTGCTAGGAGCGTTAGTTAATAAAGGCATGACCATCCACTCATACAACCCGTACTTGGTTTTAAAAGCAGTTTTCCACTCATCACCTTCCCTCATTCTAATTTCGTGATAACCACTCTTCAAATAAATTTTGCTGAAAATACATGCACCATGAAACTCAATCTAACATATCATCTAGTCTAGATATGTGATGCCTATAGTTAATTGTTATGTTATTGATTGTTCTAAAATCCACACACATACGCCATGAGCCATCTTTCTTAGGAACTAACAAAACATGAACAACACATGGAGACATGGACTCACGCACGAAACCCCTATCTAAAAACTCACTTACCTTCCGTTGAAGCTCCTTAGTCTCCTCCGGATTGCTTCTATAAGCTAGACGATTTGGTAATGAACTTCCGGGCACAAAGTCAATTTGATGCTC